>NC_142112.1:23073953-23226244 GCF_056152115.1 Neolamprologus brichardi | reverse complement strand
CCACACACTACCCACATATAAACAAATAAACTAATACAAGGGCACACACAGAGTGCTTAAACTTGAAATTTACGAGTCATAATCTCCCATGTCTTCCATAAAAACAAACCGAGTAATGGTGATTATATTTGTGCGAGCGCACACGTGGGACTCAGGGAGACTGTCTGAAAGACAGGGACACATGACAGCAATCAAGCCACTTAGGTGAAGCAGTCACACAAGGAGGTTGAATGCAAAGAACACATAACTGGGGTTAGAAAATCTAATCGAGAGTAAAGGAATGTCTCAGATCTCATTCAAAATAGCAACGGGATCATAAAGTGACTGAACACATCAGCTTTGTTCATTCTTCTGGGATTTAGCTTGAAATAGGAAATGACAAAAGAAGGAGAGACCACTGTAAGAGCACTGAAAGCGCTGTATGTGAACGCTTATGGAAGAGACCGAGGGGCAAAGAAGCGATAGCGCAGTGTTCGTCTCTTTTCATCCCTTTCTCCAAAGAGGACACCAGAGACTTTAATTACCTGCACCTGTGAACACACAAAGAGCCCCACCCACCGATCTTGGCTGCAGACCACACCCTTGTTCCCACGGTAACCTTCTTAAGACCCCTACCACACAGCCCACTATCTCCTAAAAGTCAACAAAAAGTCTCAACGCTGTACAAAGTATCCAGAGGCACGAAGGAGGAGGAAGAGGCCGGCCTACTCACGTCCAGCGAGTCCTCGTTGACGATGATGAGGGACATGCCGTGTGTCACCAGGCGACAGGAGTAACCTGAGAAACAGAAACAGATAAGTGGAGGGTAGAGGAGGAGGAGGAGGGGGTGGAAAAGAGATTAAGTTTTCTCAAACCCAAAACACAGGTGAAAACTCGACACAGTCCTGGCTCACACACACACACCAATATGAGTTCCTTCACCAGCCTGTGACCAGCCTTATTTCCCTGCAGTAAATCAGGAAATCAACGCTCATACACACTTTGACAAGATGATCTGCGCCATCTCTGAGGATGCCCCAGCTTTTAAACTTGGAGCGACAAGTGTCAGCTCACATTTTCCTTTCCCCGTCATTGTTTTTTTGGATGTCTGCCACCAACTTCCTCCGCGACTGCCAAGACACTAAACCCACTCATGTCACCGCAGTCCCCCAGACGGTGGCTACACTGGTCGCAGGCACTTTCCATTTAGAGAATGGAGGCATCTCAGGCATCTCACAGCCCGCATAATGCCTGCTATTCTTCCAGCCATGATTTCATTAACTCCACAATACATTCAGTTTGCTACGCTGTTGCACATGAAACTGCAGCAGCAAGTTTACTTGCTAAAAGCAACATTTTACATTGTTATATAAGCATCTCTCACCTATATTGATGGCAGTCTCCTGCTTGTCTCCAGTGAGGACCCAGATCTTGATATCAGCCCTCATCAGAGTGGCAATTGTTTCTGGCACGCCAGCCTGGAGACGGTCCTCGATGGCTGTGGCACCCAACAGCATTAAGTTCTGTTAGAGGAGCAGAGGAGCGTGAAAGAGATGCAGACATATTCTGTTAAAAAGAAATAAAGTTAGACTAAATGAGAGGGAACAAAACATAGTACAGAATACTTAACGAGGTTTTAAAAACAATCATATTTAGGCCAGAAATAGACATCACCAGAGTGTATGTGAGGGCTCTTTTTCCCCAGACGGCATCATCCACATCTAATTTGAGGGCGAGAGCAATGCCAGCGGATTCAGTTCAGCTCACTTTAGATTTCTGTACCAACTTTGTTTCTCCGTGCCAAGACATAACCCTCCCCCCGCTTTAATTTGTTCAGCATTTATATGCACGTGTACCCTCATTAGACACACTCGGACATACACAAACACATGCACAGACACACAAGTTAACACTAATGTGTTGTTGACTCCAGTTTTATGGGGCTTTTGGCATGCTGGTGAAGGTAATTACCCTTGTGGTCTTCCAGTCAAACCTAACCCCCTCCTCTTGCTTCCTCTTTCTTTCTTTTTTTTTAATTCCTTCACTTACTTTTCTCACCTTGCCTCTCTCCTCTAAAACCTTGATTTCCCCACCAAACAATTCACTGCTCTACTGTTAATCCCCATATCCTCTTATTTATCCTTTTTTTTAAAAACCAAAACAGCAATTCACTTTCACTATGTTCTACCTGTGAGCACAGGCTAGCATTTAAATCATGATTATTTTTTAAATGCCTTAAAAGGTGACTTCAACTGTGTTTTCCAAATTTTTAAAAAAAAAACCCATAATGAATACCTAAAGAAATGGCACCATCTCCAGTCCCAAGCGTGGCCCTAAATGGAGCCACTCTGCCACCTGCTGGCCACCAAGCAGCATTTCGTTCTCTGCACGAGTGAATCACACTGTGCATTTATCAGAACAATACTTCCATGTCTCCTCAATCTGACTGTATTTTTATTCAGTTTATTGTTAGCTTACCTGAGTTTTTCAGCCTTTTCCAAATATTTTGCTTACAATCTTTCAGCCACGGTGCAACTAAAAGGATCAAAGCCTCAGCGTTTGTTCTGACGAGCAACACTTCAAGCTGCACTGTGTCATACGGACTAGCGTGCCTCACTCTCCTCACGTCATATCCCAAACATGCCCTCCCAAATTAGCAGTCTATTTAAGCTGCAAAATGTGTCATCTCTCCCTCTGACATGTCAGCACCACTGCTGCTGCCCTGCATTGCTGCCTGCTGTTTTGACCACTCCACCACGCCAACATCCATCTGTAGGCTCCGGGCAGGTGGGGGTGGGGGGGGATTGCTCATCAGTCTCCAGTTTTACGTGTAGCATATTTGTGGAGAGTGATAACCACAACCATGCTTACCAACCAGACACAAAAATACTTTAGAAAATGCAGCAGGGTGAATAACTGAGAGACAGCTGTGCTCTGAAGTTTACACACTCATCTTGGGCTTGAATGTCGTGATAATCCGGGGCTTTTGATGACTTCTTTGAACTGTTGTTTTTCCAGGGTGGAATGACTGTACACCAGACATCTTTAATGACTAAAAAACAATAACTGGGTGTATAACCTTGAATTCATTTTGGATTTTCTCAGATCCACACAGGGTCAGAAGTAGACTGTCTTTTAACTTGACGAGACCAAGGCCCATTAACGTCTCATTAGTGATCACGACTGACTGCAACTGGTATTTTCTCTTTGGCAGCATCAATTTTTTTGTTTGACAGCACTCACTGGACTGATCAATACTCAAAACAATGGGAAAATCCAAGGAACCTGTACATTTACATAAACTTGGAAGATCTTTGGGAGCCATTTCTAATCAACTGAGGATTCCAAGATCATCAGTTCAGACAATTGTACATAATTACAATGTACAATGTATTTAATGCCACAACTACCCTACCAGTTCTGCCAAGATGACTGGTCCAATATTCAGCCAGAAAGTGAAGAAGCTTATGATGGCTACCAAAAGCATCTGGTCAAGGTGCAATTAGCTGAGACATTTAACCAAGTATTACTGGCAGGGCTGGACTGGGACAAAGATCGTGTGTATACACACACACACATATTATGTATAGATTTAATTTAATTTTGTTTGATTAAAACCTGCATCTCTATCTACAATCAGGTTGGTACAGTTGTTGTTGTATTCTTGTATTTTACGTGGAAATTTATTCCACCTTCAAAAAGAAAAACAGTTCATGCCAATTACGACTGGATGTAAACTTCTGACCACAAATGTAGGTGCAGGTAGTTTGAACGAACCAATAGGAGGTCACCAACACACATCATTTTAGACAAAGAGATGTTGTGTTTACCTTTTCCAGCAGCTCATAACACTCCTCAAGTTTCTGAGCGCGGTCTTTGATTATGGTGCTGACACGATTATATTCCTTTAACCACTCCTGATACGCTTCTTCCTCCAGGTCCACGTACGCAAAGCACAGTGTCCTCAAGCCTGAGTGATTGGAAGGAGGATAAGCTGGTCAAAGCCTTGTTACTGAGCTGAAATAGTTGCTGTTAGCTGCAAGACATCCACCAAATGCCAACAAATTTGTGACTTAAGGCTGACTTACAGAGGAAAAGCCTTAAAAATCAAAAACTACAAAATCTACCTTCTTACCTTCAGTAGCAAACTGTTCCAAATGAGCAACTGTTAAGTCTTTGTACTGAGACGCTTCGGTCAGACGTTCAAAAATAACATTATCCTACAAAAAAAGGAATTGACCATTAAATTAAAACCATTACCTTACATTCATTAACATCTGAATTTACTGATAATGGGATAAACGTACCGCTCCTTTGCAGTACAGCCGGAGCTTCCCATTGGGTGTCCTGACCACCACAGACATCCGTTTACGGTTACTGTAAAGACAATTTAGTTTAGTCTCAACCCAAAGCAGTCTCATATCAGCACTGGTTAAGAAAAACATCAACTTCAAGCTTACCTGGAAAACTCCAGCACATTCAGTAGCTCGTAGCTCTTTTCTTCCCCCATCTGAAACCCACAAAAAAATGTCAGCTCCTGTCCAAAAAGTAGCCGCGACTCCAAAGACGTGTGCGGTTACACACTTACAGCATCAATGATGACTGAATCAGGGGTCCTGGCAGTGAAGACGAAGCCCAGCCCTTTGGCTCCTTTGACCAGTGCTCCTTCGTCAGGGGACGAGGCCTGGTAGATGATCTGGTCGTCCTCCCTCTCTGGAACCACCGTGTGGCACACCGCCATCATCGTCAAGAACTCGCAGATCTGAGGTGATGTAGGCTGAACGCCCGCGAGCAAACAGAGTGAACGTGGTTATTAGCAACAGCCTCCAAGACAGCTGGCTTCAAAGAAAGAAAGAGAAAAGCCTCACATGGTCCTTCTCGATGTTCTGAATCAGAGTTGGGTCGTCGAACTCTGTGGAGTTGTGGCTGCTGGATGGCAGATTACTAAAAGACAAAAAAAAAGAATCCAAATGTATTTTATTTATTTTGTGTGTGTGTGTGTGTGTGTGTGTGTGTGTGTGTGTGTGTGTGTGTGTGTGTGTGTGTGTGTGTGTGTTGGGTGGGTGGGGGGGGGTCTTTGCAGGCTACAAGACATAATTTTCTGATAAAAGCATGTAAACATTTAGGAAAGAGTGCAACGCACAAAATGAGGAAAAAAACCACTAAAAAGGGAAAGGCTGATGTTGAGGGGGAGGTGGTCACTAACCTGAAGTCGTCCATTGAACGCTCACAGTCAAGATCAGGGAAGTGGCTGCAGTAATGAATGCGGTGGGAATGCAAAAGGAATTAGTTTGAAATCAGTTGATGAATTTGATTAGTTCATCTAATTAAGCATGCACGAGATTAATCAACTGAGCAGCAGCTAATGCTAATTAAGATGCTAATTCATCAAACACAGGCCGATAAGGAAATATCAGTAAGACGATCTGAGAGAAAAAGAGGTGAGAATTTATTTACAGATGCGATAACTGACCCATACGTTATCCCGGCTATGGTACACTTCTTAAAGTGCATGATGTTACAGGTCAGAGTTCCGGTCTTGTCGGAAAACAGATACTTGACCTAGAAAAAGACAGACGGTGAGTAACGAGAACAAAAGCAGGATGTTTTATAGCAGCTCATTACGAAGAGGGCGAGGAACCGACCTGGCCCAGTTCCTCATTAAGATTAGACGTTCGCGCCATGGCTGGCGTGTCCGTTTCTGAGTAGTACATCTCCACATCCTGAGGACAAGAGCAAAAAAACACTTGAAGTAAGTGTGTAATCGACCAGTTGTAGTTTATAAGCACGCATTAAAAATGATGCACGGGTCATACCCAGTTAATAAAGAGAGCCTGTGTGAACTTCACCACCTCCAGAGTGACCAGCAGGCTGATGGGGATCAGGTTATTGTACAGGATGATGAACGTCAGTAGGTTATATGCAAAGTTCAGGGAGATGTCGCCTGAAGTCGCAGACAAAATTCCTTCATGTAATAACCCAGATTTACCCAAACATGCAATTAATATAATGAGACTTAAGCAATCTTGACGCGTTATGGTCTCACCGGCCCGGGACAGGTACCAGCAGGCTTCGTCTGTGTGTTCTTTGTTCCAGATGGCTGCGCCCACAGAGCTGACCAGTGCCATGACCAGCAGGATGCCAAACAGAACCAGGATCTGCATGTTGGTCACCCGCTCCACATTAGAGCGCTTCAGTGGCGCCTTGGTGGAGTTCTGGGAGTTGGAAAGGCTTTTGTTAGGAGCTACATTTTACTCAATTAATTATTGTGCGCAAACATTAACAGAAATGCATAATTCAGACGACCGATTTTCATCCATTTTTAGCAGGAGAATGCACGAGCAATCCAAAGACTGTAGCTGAAGATTAGTTACTCAATGTCTGGATGCAGTCCCGGTTAAGAATGTGTCACGGTTAACTGAAAGCTCTAAACTCGCCCAGGCAAGGATGACGAAGAGATCCTAATTAATAAACAGTTTGAAATTTGGCTTCAAATGCCGGATTTTTCATGCTTATTCACAGTTGACTGACTTAGAACACGGCAGAGGATTTACCTGCATCAGTTTGGAGTCATGGCCAGTGTAGACAACAATTCCCACAACCCACTGCGTGTTCCTGAGCTGGGCGCCACGCAGCAGCACCTGGTCTGGACCCAGAGGGACTGGACTGAATGAAAGAGAAGTTTTTAGCCCCAAATCAGGTAAATATATGTAGATTACTGCAGTTTATGCAATTAATTTTTCTACTTTTAAGTTGCTTCTCAATTTTTACTTCCTAGTTGTTTTTTAATCCACAAAAAAAGCGAATCACTGCATGTCTTCCATGAGGAACCAGTGCTGTGCAAGTTTAAAACAAAACAGATTTTAGCACCTAATTCTGACAGAGCATTTGCTAGAGCTCAAACCTAAGTGACGAGGAAAAAAAATGTGTCTCTCACTTCTGGTTTTCCAGCCGTAGAGTGCCGGTGAAGTCATACAGGTGTCTGTTGGGGCCTTCGCACTCCAGACGACCAGACAGCGCCATCAAATCCTCCAGGGTCTGAAACCCAGCCGTGAGTGGGAGACCCTGGAAAGCAAAGGCATGACAAGTAAAGTCAAGGAGCGCTTACTGAGGCAACAGTTTAACCAGACAAAGTATGAAAAAGCAACTGCAATACTGGACTTTGTACAAAATTCTTTAAAAAAAAATTACAAATTTGCTTTGTTTTAGCCTTTGAAAATTTAATCAGTCGATTTTCAAGTCATCCTTTGGGGCAAAATGAGGGACATTTGAAGAGACGTCACATCCACGAGACGACAGACAGACAACCCACCTGTCTGATCTTCAGGTTGGTTTCTCCGTCCAGGTTAGAGGTCTCAATGTAACACATGGCCTGTGGTTCACTGCAGAGAAGAAGGCAGGTTTGGATTAAAAACACTATAAAGATAAACAACAACAATGTACAGAAAACCATAAATTGCTATTTCTGAACATTAAACATTGCCTGCAAATTTCTGTAAATAATTATAATATTTTAAATTTAAAGTTGACAAATAATAAGCTAAATATTTAGGAAGTAATTAAGATAAAAATGACTGATTATTATTTTTATCCATTTAACAAAAATAATAAATGAACCACAAATAAAAATAAACATTAGCAGCAGCCCTTAAAAGCAGCTTAACAGATGTTTAGAATATATTAATGAGGTACATGCAGCATGCTCACACAGACAGAGAGACACAGGACTCTGACCTGGAGGACACTATAACCATGTCAGCTGGGAGGTGCTGGCCATTAGTCACCTTCACTATATCTCCTACTGCCACCTTGTGGCCAGGACGTAGCAGTGCAACAGCATGAGGCAGGGAAGAAGAGGGACATTGAGGCAGAGGGTAACAGAGAACAGGAGGGGTAAGAGATGAAGACAGAGAGGAAACAATGGGCAGGTTAATAATATGTGACCAGCAGAGGATGCAGCCAAATAAAAAAGACGAGTTTGAAGTTTTATGCGATTCATGAGCAAGAAAGAAGAAAGAGAAGGAACACTTTTGTCTTGTGAAGTGTTCCAGGAAATTCTGCAGCTGATTTAAAAGTATATACACACATTACAATTCCTAAAGAAAGTCCTTGTGTAGCTGAGAAGTTTCCCCAAATGACCCAATTCTAAAAAAAGGAATGCATGATAACTTCAGAGAACCACGGTCAGAGGAAAGCATGTGGAGCTGACTTTATAACTGTAGACAGTCAAGCTAAAACACTGCCAGTTTGCTACATCAGGCACTGCAGAAACTACACAAGTGTTTCAGGCTGTCGGTTCGCCTCGGATCAGCGGCCGGAAACTTGTTTTCCAAGTACACAGGAAGGGAGGAGGTAAGCTTCGCTTCAAGAAATGTGACAATCTTGGGTAGGATGTAAACTGTGACACTGCCAATTCCTACACAATCAAAAAAAAACAAAAAACTACTGTACTGACCTTGCATCTTATTATAATCATGTATGAAGGGCAAGGGCGACTTTTTTAAAGAATCCCTCAGACTTTCATTAATAGAAAGAAAAGCAAAAACTCTTCCAAAAACAGATTTTATGATCTAGCGAACCCAAAATTGCTGAAAAGTTATTTAGGGGCTTGAAGGGCGAATGAATCAAATTCCTGCACCTGTCGTGTCACTGTGAAACAATGGGGCTTAATTTCTGCTGTAGATGTCTGTCATCCGCATAACGAGGGCTCAAATTTGATTTGACTTGACCTGCTGGAGAAAGACTGTGCACAGCTGGACTCAGTTAATGGGCATGTCCGCTAAGAACATTCACAACCCTGCAGAAATGACAAAAAAGACTGGAAGGAAAAAGCTTTGTGTGAGCAGGTTATTCACTCACTCGGTTCAATGAACTGCAAACCACCGGAGAAAACGCAACTATTCAACAAAAAAGATGTGCCTGTTTGAAATACTGGACAAATTAATCCCCCGAAGAACAATTAGATGCGCTTGTTATCTGATCATGAAACATGACTACTAATTGGACAAGCATGTTTTGCCTGTCAAGGATCCAAAGTACTCATAGGACAGTCTATTGAACAAATAAAGAATATGTGTGGGAAAAGGTGGAATAAGTCCACATTAAAAGCCACCTCTTAGCTCGAACGGACATAATCAGATGTACTAACTGTTATTTTTTATCATCTCATGAGGGTTACTGCTCTTGCTTTGAAGTATTTCATTCCAAAGCGTTCACTTTTTGTTTCTTTTGCATGCTTTTCTACAATTTACCTAAAATACATTCAGTACAGTAAGAGAGTGTCTCATACTTCTTTCGACGTTATTTGACATCGCTCGTGGCAATGAAACAGGCTAATCGGTGTTGTGAAACAGCAAGAGAGATAAGTCAGAGCACGAGAGTCGAAAAATGTGACGATACCTGTTTCCAGATAAATGTCTGCCAGGCTCCGCTCCGCAGCACTGAGAGACAAGGACAACACAGCCATCAGTCAGCCTATAGAGCAGCTCTCATGCAGTATTCATAGCCACTAAACATTTGTCTGGGGCACGGCGGCCTGCGCTATAATGACTGATAGACAACAGCCATTCACCCTGACATGAAAGGAAAACAAAGCCCACGCAAATACACGCACACACGAGCACTCTCATGAAAAACAGAAAGCACATTAACAAGCACACGCGTGATACCTGTTGTCTTCTTCTTGTTGACCGTGTTGTCTGCTTTATGCCTTTTCTGTGGCGAGATGAACGACGATTAAGTTAGCCCCACAACGCATCACTTTTCCAGTTTATTTATGAGTTAAAAGCTGGCTTCTACCCACGCTATGGTGATACTCACATAGTCCTCTATGATCTCTTTGATCCCGGCCACTGTGAGGATGAAGATAAGCGGGACGAGCGTGGTGTAGCGACCGGTCGGTGACACATCAGGGATTTGCTAATGAGGGAGAAAGAGAGAAATTGATGCTGATAGAGCTGATCGCAAAGAGAAGAAATGCCATTTCATAACACCGCATTTCCCTTAAAGGTGGACTTTTGCACACTCTGACACGGGATGAAATAGGCTTTGCAGGACGGAGCATCTAAAGGCTGGGCTGAGTGCAGAAATCAAACAAACAGTTCGCTGAGCAAACAGCGCTGGCAGCTGCTGGGGTTTACCTGCATGAGTGCGATGAACAGGAAGAAGGCATTGGCAGCACGTCGGATCTGCTCGTACAGAAAGCGCGGCAGAAAGGTGAGAATCCCATACTTTGTGGTGCTGTAGAAGAAGACAGTGAGAACAAAAGAAAGACAAAAAGAGAAAGTTGTTTACGTTCAAAGAGATGCCGGAAAAGTCAGGTAAAGTTTTAGCAAAGCTGGGACTTCATGCATAAATTGTGAGCTAATGATTTTTTTTCCTCACTCAGGGAATGCTTGAGTAGCATTACCATAAAGGCTGAATAACAAAGAAGTCCATTTGGGTTTTAATATTGCAGCACTTGAAAATCTCTTACAAACACTAAATTGTGCTCAGAGAGTGCAAAACAGAGCCATTACGTCCTGCAAACACACAACCCTCTCTAGAAATAGGCCAAGACGTTTAATCCAACACTAAATTTAGACCCCAAAATACCCCAAAACAGCGCAAAGAAGCCTTGGCAACCTTTTTGTCAGTCATCTGTATTGATCAGACAGCTGTATCGATTAGCGTTGTTATAGCCAGGAGCTACAGTAAGAGCTTTCAGATGAGCTAAAAATAAGAAGTCAACCTTCAAGTCAAGGCCTGCCTTGTTTTTGTTTTGTCTTCTTTTTTTCCCCCGTGCAGCCTGAGTGAACAGTAAGAGCCTCCGCTTCCGACTGCATAATGGACAGTGTGCGTTAGCGTGCGTGAGGGCATAGATTGCATGCAGCAAATGGCAAAACACACTCCTCTATCACAGTTCAGAATCTCCTTGGAGATGAACCCAAAACTGCTTTTGCCATCTGCCTTACACTCAGACACAGAACGATAAAGGCCGGGATGTTACACACACACACACACACACCAAAAAACTAAAAAGACAGAAGCCCAACAGATGCTTTTCAGTCACACTGTTACACACTGTCCTCCGGGTACAGCCACACTAATGCATTTTTGCGTAACTTTTGTACTGTTTTGCAACTTCTAAAACACCCAAAAGGGTAGTAGAGGCATTTGAAAATCCTGTTTATCCAGTTTTAACTTAAACAAAATTAAAACTGCGTCTTAGTTTGGACAGAAATGGAGACTTTTTGGATGCAAACACCTACAGTCGCTTTTCAATTGGATTCTATCCATCGCCATAATTCAGTCAAAACATATCTAGCTAAGCCCACATGTGATCCTTTTCACGTGGGTACTCCTTTTTCCACTGCCCTACAATCCTTTGACGATGGATAACGCCCCCCAATACCTCTCTTAAAAATGTCACCATACTTGCTTTGCAATTACTTTTTTTCCCCTGCTGCCATGACAACCATATACTCGCTTGATACTTTCAGTAAGAGTACCACCTGATGGTCAATCCAAGTACAGAAGTCTTGTTGGCACTCTAGTTCTTCTCCTGCAGTTTTGTGTACAAGCAACCAACTGTCTGCTTTCTGTTTTCACTGTGACTCACATGCCCAGTGTACGTGACTGTTTCTGAACCTGCACTAAAACAACTTTGATTTTATAATATGAAAACTTGTTTGTGTGACATATTCAGAACTTGAGTCTAACCCAGATGCTCTGGTTCCGTCAGAGTCAATGAAGCTACACCGATGATCGAGCAGATAAGGTAGCCTCAATCTAACCACAGACAAGTGATACCAGATGCCACAAAGAGCAAGACCCCGGCTTCCAGTGCTTTAGCAAAAGAAAAAAGAAAAGAAAAAAGAGAGAAAACAACCCAAAACTTCTGCTGGTGTTATTTTTTTTATAGCATAAATGTTCAACTTGCTGGTGGGGTTAACAGCTGTCAGCTGCAGGGGTGATGCTCTCCTGCAGTTGTGTGGCTTTGACATGTTTTTATAAAAAACAGACTGAGTTCTTCATGCATTAAGAACTGGGCCGAGGTCGGAGAAGAGTCATTGATATAATGGGAAGAACGTGAGTTATGAACATGTTACTTTGTGCTTAATGGCAATGCGCTATGAAAACAACAACACGTACATTAAAAAAAAGGAAGCGATGGATCTGCGAAATTGGAGAAGAGGTGAGTTGAGTATACAGATAAAAGCTACAAGGCTTTAATCTCCGCCCTCGTAAAAAAAAATCAATAGTGCTATTGAACTTTTAAAACACAAACTGAAGATTTACAGGAACACGGAGACATCAAAGGCCATGCCTCTGAAGCCAGAGTGCTCCCGCCTCTTCAATCACCATGCAGTGGGGGCAACACGCCATCCATGATCCAATCAGAGGAGCAAGGGAGCAACCACCTTAATCTTCTTTGTAGAGCTGAATTAGGCTCTTTTTAAAAGTGGAACTGAATCTCCCGACAATGACGGCAAGCCCACTGAATGCTCGCTGCGCAGCGTCGAGCCTTTCGCTCACAGACCGCGCACCCTGGTCTCCTCATGGCACCGACCTCTGCCTGAATCAGACTTTATTACTACAGCTGAGCCAGTAAAGTATTCTAATGACAGCTGGGACAATAAGAGATTGATAAAAGAGAATCTTTGTCGCAGCACATGCTGTTTGGCTCGGCCCGTGAACCTTACTTACAACAGATTATTACATATGTTGGCTGCAGAAGCACCGGGGACCACCAAAACACTAGGTGAATCTTTTGTAGTCCCCATAGCTACGATCTTTGACTGAGTCATGAGAGATAAGAGTGGACAGCTTTGATCCTCAGTGAAATCCAATCAGCACAAGCACAGTAGACACTGTGACAACAGTGGAACAGAAAAAGAAACCTTCTTCTAAATTTTCTTTCTAACACGTAACTTTATTTTGATTAACATCCAAAATTATTCATGAGGACGTATACTGATTAAATCTTTTTCCACTGAGATTCTCGTGCGTCCTTTAGGCAGTGGACATATGTTCAGCCTTTAGACTGCTGCAGAGATACAAACAAGCTTTTTAATAGGTGAGTTATTAAACTGGCTTGTCAATAGATGTCCACCCCTAATAGTATTCTAAAAAAGTAAAACATTCAGTGTGATTTCATCAAAACTAAAACAAAGAGAGCTATTACAAGAGGACAATAAAGACTACTCTGCAGAAGACGAGAGGGTACTTCACCCTGACAATGTTGGTCTAAAGCCCCTGTGAGCAAATGGTGTCCTTTAGTACACATCAGATATCTACACTGGTCGTGTGCTTTGACTTGAAATGGTACATGCACAAAAAAAATGTAGGCGTACTAAAGATGGGTCAGCAATAATAAGATGAGTGCAAACAAACAATTAAAAATCTGCACAAAAGTCAGTCTGACCGACTTTTGAGGTGTGCAACGGTTTGAAGTGCTTTTTTTTACAGCAACAAAAAAAAAGTTTTCAATTATTTTGGGTAAAATCCTCCCGCCTCTCTCTCTCTCTCTCTGCTGACAGCTCATCAGGAAGGACAGTCCTCTATTCCTAAAAAAGCAGTGCGTAAAACCACAGGGCACGCAAGGCATGCTTTGTAGCAAAAGTTAAAAGCTCGGGAGTGACGCCTACCTGACATGGTTGTCGCAGAACTTCGTATTCTGAGGCCGGTTGAGGAGCACCGTCCGCGCCGAGGCGTCTACGGGATCCGCATGGGAAGTGGTCCCGGACATCTCATCATCTGCCTTGCGGTAACCGGCGGACGAGCAAGCAGGTCCTGCACCGTTGGATTGATGGGAGAGAGGCGAGGCTGAGTGAGTGCGAGAGAGAATGAGAGGCAGAGAGAGAGAGAAAGAGAGATAGGGAGGGAAGGGGAGAGAGAGCGAGAGAGCGAGAGAGACAGAGACTGGAGACGTAGTTTAGGTTCAAAAGCGAGGGCGACTAATTAGTACTAGAGGCTACTCTATGCTGATGTATGCTGAAGCCGGCGGGGTTGATTCAATGACGTTTCCCGTTATAAACACCCCCCTCTTGTCTTTCAGGTACCGTCAATGCACACACGCGCGTTTCCCGACGCCCCCGGGACCCCCCCGCGTATAATGGATGTGCTGAGGGATGCACAATGGCGAACAAACACACCGGGTCGGTTTGGTTTTTGTTGTTGTTGTTGTTGTTTTTTAAATCAGCACTTCAACTTGCTCAAATGTAAAACTGAGAAACCTCCTCGCGCATCGCGACCATCATTAAGCACAAATTATCCAAAAAAAAAAAAAGAAAAAAAGAAGGGGGGAAAAAGTGGCAGAGTAGGATGCACCACGCTTTTCCTCCTGCAGACTCGCTGCTTCCCCGCCCGCCCTCCCGGCTTTGTCGTCTCCAACCATTTTAAAGCGTCGTGATCTCCGCTCATTCACCCCCGCATGAGCTCCGGGAGCCGGGCAGTTTTTCATCATCAAGCTTGCGCATTAACGCGGAGCAAGTGCGGTTCTGTGGAGCCGTTAGGGGAGTGACGGACACGCAAACAGGTCGGGACGCCACAGTTTACTCAGCTGGAACAACGGCGAACCTGGGCGAGGACAGATGCAGCAGCACGCCCGTCCTCCCTCTGCCCTCCTTCGGCTCTGCTGAGCAGGAAACTCCCAGCCCCGGTGCTGAAAGATACTGGCCCGAGAAGCTCCGCCGCCGTGTCATCTGGCCACCTGCTGCCTCTTGAAGCCTTTATCCGTCTCTTTTTTGGACGATCTCCTCCCTCCGGTGTGGTATCGAGCCGCTCGCTGTTACCAGCTCAGACAAGGAGAGGAAGCCATATGGAGCTCCTTCAGTGCTGCGGAGGGGCAAAGCCGGGGTTTCGTCTTTAAAGGGCCAGAAGCCTGATATCGCCTTAAGGTCTAGTGGCACTTTACCAGATGGGTCAAATAACATCCGTGAAGCTGGAGCTATCCATCAGATCACTTCGTGTTGCATCCCTCCACTGTGATGCCTCTGCAACAGCAGCAACAGTCACTTCTTGCAGGTTGTATAGATTATATAGTCGTTTGTGTTTCTGCATGACCAAAATTGCAATGTATAATAGGCCAAATGTACGCACTGTGTCATTGTAATACTATTCCCTAAAAGCTGTTGCAAATATAACGCATAATGAAATCATATGCATCACAAAGCTCTGAGTTTGTTGGGATCTATGTACTCTCTGTCAGTGAATCTGTAAGTGAAAACAACAGCAGGCTAATTGCAAGATTGAATTTCCACAGTCCTGAAACTCTATTTCTGCAGCACTACCGAACCCCAACAATAGACGAGTCATCTTCTCCCCTCATCAATAACCAAACAGTTTAATACTATTATATTCCACTCAAGCTTGCGGCTCTAAAGTAGCCAATAAACTGTAAAATTACCCAGAAGTAAGCGAGCCAGGCTTACTCAATCAAATCTGTTGGCCCATCAGACTTTTTCCACTGAAAGAGACATCAGGTTACGTGTGCTTACAGGAAACGGCTACACCTATTTAATAGTTTACCAGGGAGTTATGTGAACCCAACGTATTTCCGTCGTATTATATTTGTGAGTTTTTCGTGTTTTCTGCTTTTTACCTCAAAACTGCTCGACATTTCAAGAGTTTGCGCACTCCAGCCGCTCCACACAAGCCCGCGACGTGTCCACACATGACACAGAGGAAGGGTCAAAGTCTAACCAAGCCCACAGAAAATGAACAGCCTCTTATCTCTATATCTCCATTAGCTATTACCTCTAGACCACACGGAGATTTAAGTCCCAATCACAGCTCAGCTCTCCACAGTGCAAACTGCAACAAGGTCAACTGAGATAGTAAAGAGCTGTGAGGAAGTGATCAAGGAACAGTCAAAGGTAAAGGTAATAAACGGCAATGCATGCCAACTATAATGCATCGAGCACCTCTGATGTTTTCAGCCTTTTTTTGGTCATTTCTATACGGGCAGACATTTTTATTGAACAAACCTCATCCTTCCACTTCACTTTTTAAAACCCCTGTAGACACCTTTCCAAGGAGATCAATAATGGCTTTTTCAGCAACCCACTTGAGCTATAATTCATTTCTGAGGAGATTAATGCCTCAGTAACTCATCTCTGATGGAGCAGAAATGCCACCACCTCCGTAACTCATTACCGAACAGGCCAGCGATGACTCAGCAGCAAACCCCATTCAGAGAGCAGCCAGGTCAATTACACGTGAAGCGCCCAAGACAGACACACGGGTAGCGCAGGTCTGATGACCTGCAGCCACAACAGGTAAGACTAGACTGATCCCAATTCAATTAACACGCTGATCTCTTACTCTGCTTGCAGGATGCTACCAGCCACCCATTCTGTTGGTGAGTCTTAAACAAAAACACGTCTCCTTTCCACAGAGCAATCATACGCTCCGAGGAAAACGTACATCCATTATGCAACGATGCTTGATAATCTTTTACGCACCTCTCTGCTGAGAATACATGTGTCATGAGAAGGCGATTAAGCCAAACACATTTAGCAGAGCTAGCAGGCAAAATGTGATGTTTCAGCATTTGCAAAGGGCCTCAGATGGGAAAACAAAGCATATTACTTATCATAAGCTTCATAATATCTTAATACACAGTGTTAATTTGTTGTGGGTTTGTGTTGAATCCAATCTGATCTGGCCTCGTGCCAACATTTCACAGTTTAAAAAGCTGGCCAGGCTATAAATAATGCATAGATGGGAGCTGCATAATTCATCAACATTTTCCAGTATGGCAGAGCATATTTCACCAGACACTCCACCCCGGTGCTGCGCCCACAGCTTTCCACTGTCAAGCGGTGTCCCTCACTGCCTGTCAGAATAGAGTTTGAAATGGCACGAATGTAGCTTCAGAGATGCTTGGGCATTTAATCCAATCATGCCTGGTGCAGACACGATTCTCAGCTCAGAAATGAAATTAGCCAAAAAGATAATAGCTACTAATTAACAGCAGTTGTAGCAGAATACAATTATCCTCGGTTGGCGAAGAACTTCCACTCCAAACAAGCCACACTTGGGACAGATCCTCAGGCTCATTCTATGTTTTCATTATCTGAAAAACTATCTGAATGTACAATGCAAATGAAAGTACTCTATTTTTGTGTTTGGTATCCCTGCCTCAAAGAATGGGAAGTGTCTTAGCTCATCCCTTAACAGCAAAACCTCCATTTGTCATCCTCTACAGCAAGAAGGCCTGCCAAAGTGTTCTTGAGTTAAACACCAACTTCCCCCTCCCCATTTAACGTTAATGAAGTTCAGCAAAAAAAAAATACCCAAAAAACCCCACATCTTCGCCTACATGCTTTGAATCCAGTCAACAATAAAATGGCGGTGTAGTCAGGAAAGCATTACCGACAGAGCGCCGTCTGCCTTGGCGACCCCTGCGTCCCATGGCTGTCGTTGCTCTCTTAGGTGACCTGCACGCCCTATCTGTAGGTCTCGGGAGACCTGGCGTCTATCATTCCCAGTGGGTCCATTGGCCGCTCTGACAGAGTAGGAAGTAAGGCGAGCAAGCCTCTTACGGCCCAAGTGAGCAAGCGTGATAATCCCCTCTGTGTCTGCTCTGCAACTTCACCTGCTGCTCACCCATAACCTAATAATCCCACAGGTGCGATTGCAACACGCTCATACACCTTAAACTAATGTATGCAAATGCACACACACACACACTGTCACTGCATTATGGACACACACACACAAACAGGTGAAAGTAAATCTTTTAAAGCCAGAAAACATAAAAAAGACCCATCGACATGCAGCTACTCCCATGCCCCTCTCTATACCCAGAGTCGTACCTACATGCATGCAGCAGTGTTCTTGTACATGCTGTTCAGGCATGCCATATCTATGCGTGCATGTGCTGAGTTCTACAGCATGCAGATGCACTTGCTTAAAAACCCCATATAGCTTTGTCTTCACCAGCATGAACTGCTACAGGTATGCCACCAATATCTACAAGCACATGCAGTGAGAGGGTCCTGTTCAGCATTCATCGCACTCCAGGCCCCAAGGAGCTACAGATGATCAGTCCACAACAGTGATAACGTGTCATAACCTTTTCTGCAAAGACCCTGAGATCCTAATGTGAGTAACTCAATGTTGTAGCTCTTGAGGGCCAGGGGTTGACACACGCCTGCCCCTAGCTGTTGGTACATGCACCTTGGGACTCCGGACACAGATGGGGGCATCATCCAGTCTAATTCGAGCAAACTCACTTTTGTCAAACCTGTCTGCGAGGCGGGCACGCATGGTAGCACCGGCGCCCTGGCCTGGGTCCTGCAGCTCAGGAGACTCCTGCCTAATGGTGGTCAACACTAACTGCTCTGTGGACGCCAAGAGAGAGAGGCCACGGCGAGAGAGGACAGCACACACACACACACAAGACAACAAGTCAGTACACACAGACTGTACCTCATACAGCACATCCACGTGTCAGTGACTACCCAGATGATTTGTTTGTTATGTGCCTTTCACAGGAAGCATCAACAACTGAGATGAGACTCATGCCAGCATATGATGGATGTAAGCCTGAACAGCTGCTCAGAAATCGCTTTGACCAAACCCCTCATAGCTTGCCCAGGAGTGCCTCCTCCTGGGTACTTCATGTAAATGCCTTGTTTCAGCAGGTTACTGGGCCTCCCTGTTATCTCCTAAATGGTATCTTAGGTAGCTTGGCAGCCATGACAACCAGTCATTATCTTCCCTAAACAGATGTACTGTTGACAGTTGGCTGAGCTGCATGACTCACATCAAGAAAGCACATCAACACTAGTAGAAAATGTGGCCTTACACTGATATTCAAATGGAGAAGAATGCTTTTACTCAGCACTCACTACCACACACATGCTTTATATCTCTAAGGCTCCTCTTAAATACAAACAGTTAAAACTATAACTCTCTTTGCAAATGTGTGTAAATAAATGTGACAGACTGGCAGCTGCAGACGTCATTGCCAGGCATGTGGCAGCTCGCTAATTGGAGCAAAGAATCAAGCGGTCAGGCTTCAAGAGATTACAGTAAAAGCACCGTGAGGAACCCAGGCGGAAACATGCAGACGTTGACTAGACTATCATCCTGTGCTTAAAGTATAAAAGCTTTAAAGCAACTTTTAAACCCCACAAAACCAAAAAAAAGCTGCAGGATTATATCTGAAAATCACAGTGTAAATAAGGTAACAAATTCATCATGAGACCACCTGAAATTCAGTTTAAAACATATTTATATATACAAATAATAAATGGGTGGGAGGGATCTACAAAATAGGAACAATGTCACTTTTTTAACCATTTGACCTTCTGCTTGTAAAAAGTGGAAATGCATTTTTTTTAACAACAAATGAATATGTGGAACTTCTGGCCTGAAGATAGTATGGCCCAGTTGGCACTCACAATTTACCCTGCTTTCTATTTCTGGAAGCTGCAAGAGGCATGCAGCCACACTCACACACAGATACACACACACAACAGCAGAGCAGCCTGACAATATGTGCCGGTCACTATTAAAAGCCACTGGATGAGGCAAACACGTGCTCTTCTTTTCCAGGACAATCCAATCCAGCGTCTGCTTGCCATGTGTGAAATCATCTGATGCAGCAGGTTGTTTCAGCATCCTCACCTTCTGGTCAGCTTGTTAGCTGATGAGGACATTTTCCTGCTAAAAACTGAGACAGTGCAGGTTCTTGCATGAACGGGGGTTCAATGCATCCTGTTGCATGAGGCAGATTCACGGGTGAGCAACAGACTGAAACATCCCTTTATTCAACATAAGGGTGTGAAGCACTTTAAAACTGAACACGCTGTGGATGTGGATGCCCTTAAGGTTGAGATAAAGGTGAGATAAGGAGCGCGCTTTAGAGAGTCACGTGGTATTTAAGTCGACGAGGTAATAGGCTGTTCTTGGACCGATCTGCAGGCGCTTGGGGTAAATTTGTCACCTTATATTGCTAATATTTCGCTTTCAATCACAGCAAAAGTAGGTTAATACATTGTCTTTTTTTTCTGAGAGTCAATCGCGGACACTATGATGCAGCACAGGAGGAACACAAATCTGTTACAGCATAATTATATAACACCATAACAAGGCCATAGGTCATATTTACACAAGGCAGTCAATATTTATTGATAAGGCCACACATTTAACCCGTGGAAGATAAATACTATTGAGGTCATCAGAAATTCCTTCACTTGGCTCCTCCATAATGATGCCAGGCTATTTAAATGAGACCTGAAGCAGACTGCAGGCACCTGCAGTCTGCTTGCCCTTTGCATTCCCATCCGGTGCCAAGAAATGAGCGATGCTGGAGGATAAACACCGGCATGTCCCTCCGTGTGGATGCCGCAGTCCCGAATAAAACGGTTCCCCGTTATTATGCCAAGCACATATCAAAAGCGCACGATTTTCTACACAGGCCGCTGTATGCAGAAAAAGGACAGGCCCGTTAGTGGGATTCACTTCACAGTGATGTGTGACAGCAGAGAGCGGCGGGCGGAACCCGGGTCGTGCAAAGATTAAATAACACGTTTCTTCGTGCTGCTTACCTCCCTCGCTGTGGATCTTCTTGGCTCTCCGGTTGAAATACATCTTGCGAGCGGTGAACGAGAGTCGGTGCGGCTAGAACGAGGAGGCCGGAGCGGTGTCATGCTCACGGAGAGGGGAGCAGAGGAGCAACGCTCTGCATGGGCCCCGGCTGCGGTCGTCGCTGCCGCCGATGCTGCTGCTGCTTCTCAGCGATCATTATTTCTCGGTCAAACCGCGGGGATGTGGTGTAGAGGGCAGCCTGCTCCAGCGTCGCGTCAGACTAGACACAATAGGTGCTTCCGGTCAATGTTTTCAAAATAAAATTACGTTAGACTATAACAAACTGGATTCATGACATCGGCCGGATAATTAACGCTTAAGTTTGCGGTTAAACGGTGACCTGCCTCTGCTTTCGGTGCACTCAGTTTTATTTATGAAGCATATTTAAACCTACAAAGTCCAGTATAGGAGAAAAACGGGTTATTTAACCCTATAACCCTGATTCTGATTCTGATTCTGTAAAGACGACTGTATCGTATCTCCTCCACCTTTTTTTGAGACGTCATCCGTGTGATTTTTCCCTAATGAAAAACCGAAATAAATTATACACGTTTTTGAGCAATAAAATTAAAAATAAGTATATTAGAAATTAATTTTTATTATTATTTTTTTTAATTTAATCAGATGGTTCAATAAACCCTCCATTTTCTAAACAATATATATAATTTTCTGGCAATTGTTTTATTCCTCGGGCTTTAAGAGGATAGAAAATAAATTAATTGTTTTTTTTTAAAGTGAAAAAAAAAACCAGTACAAACACTAATAACTGTCACGCTACTATATTATATTTAATATTAAAACTATATTAAAAGCCAACTATCATTTGGCTGTCTTTCTGTGTCTAAGATATAAAGTATAGAGGCATAAAAAGGGCATAAAATAAATAAATAAATAATATATATCTTATATATTATAACATATATATATTTATATACAGTATATCTATACTGTAAATGTTTGTTATTTTGTGAAAACAGCCACTTTTTCACAATATATTTTCTTTTCTTTTTTTAAATCTTATTTTATTTTACTTGGAAATGGTTTTAGTGAACGCTTAATAGGCTCATATTTTGAAGGAAAGGCGAGACATTTTTGCTCGTATTCGGTTTGGCTTTATGACACTGCTTCAGACAAGCCACGGGAGCGCGCATGGATGAGGATAAGACGCTAAGCGCTCCCGGTCTCTAGAGGCTCAGTGTGAGATAAATACATAAAGATACAGCCAGAAACATTTTACTGAACAAACAGCTAAGTCTTTTAGAAGATTTCCCTTGTTATTAGAAATTCTCAGCAACTTTGTTTTCAAAGTACTTTTTTAAAGTTTATATATTATTATATAATTGTTTATGCTTTTATCGCTTAGGTCAATTAAAAGTGCTGAGTGGAAGTTTAGATTTAACAAGGTCCTTAAAAATAGATCCGATTATTGGTAGCCAGTGCTGCTGTTTACATCTGCCACGTTTCCCGGAGGACCGAGGGTCGTTCTGGCCTGCTTGAGAACCTCGAAGAAGCGCACGTCACGGAGACAGAGTCTCTGCGTATCCATGGCACGCAGGTGCGCACGCCAAAGACGCGCATAATTAAGCGCGTGTAATCTCTATTTCGCTTTCTGTCACTAAGGCAACCAGGTAAACAGGTCTATCAAACAAAATGAAAACACGGAGGAGACAAGTAGGTACCTAATAGAAAAATAAATACGATGAAATATAAATGTAAAAATTGCTACAAGTTGAAAACTTGCCAAAAGTGCCAATCAAATATAGGGTTTACATCGATGTAGCTCATGATCAGTTTCGCTGAATGTGAGTGAAATTTGATACTTTTGCTTGATTTTTCAGTATAAAAACATTGGGACGTTTGAGCTTATTGTATATTACTGTTTAATAATTATATGCAAATGATCTCTTATAGATACGTGTGTGTGTTCATAGTACATTTTAATGACATAGCTTTGAAAACTGAGAACTAACAATGTCCAAACTTAGTTTTTCATATGTTAACACAAATTATTTCAATAACTGTTCTTTTTGTATGTTTTTATTTTGTAAAGTTACTCTCCTCATTACACTTGTAAGATCACAATAATAAAATTAAAGTGAATTCTTTTGGTGGTTGTTTGATTTAAAGTGTGATGATTAATCTATTATATCCTCTAAAGAGCGGCATGGGATGACGCCCTGGCCTGAATCACTGCGCAGACAGTTTCAACCATATACATCCATACAGTAGAAATTCCAGCATAACAAAGCGGCATTTTATTACACTGTTAAGGAGCAGAGAAGAAAACCGTCTTCATTTTATTACATAGTAACATGTTCATCATAGCCGTTTCATTTACTCTCATCACATTGTAACATTTCATATTTCAGAGGTTGATTTCCATCTTATTAAATACAAACAGAATAAATAGTTACTCCTGAACTGCCCACAATTTTCTCTAAGGTGAACATGCACCAGAGAGAAGCCTTCTGAGAACCAGGTTTGATTGGTACACCGGACCTTTTCCCCCCCTCACACACACATAATTATACCAAACACACACACACATACTTACCACACGCTCAGACATTCTTACAGACTAAACTGCACAAATCCTGCAGCTTTGTTAGTGATGTGTTAACTGCACAGGCAGAGTAGCTCTTGTGCAATCACCGATGTACAAAGTGACACTGGTGGGGAAAATGCTGACTGGGTGGCTCAGCTAAATATCCCACCTGTTTTACACTAGAAATGCAACATTTGTCCATGTTATGTAAAAACAAACAAAGAGCAAAGAGAAATATATTACTAGCACGGCCTTATTCACACGTGTGCACTTGCAATGAAACTTTAACAGATAGCTATCATTGCACAGACCCAATCAGGGGGGCAAAAAATGAGTAAACAGGTTCTCATTAGCAGAACATTTCTGGACAAGTTCATTATCGAAAAAACATTTTTCCTGCACCAGTCTCACGAATAAAGACTTATGAGTTAGCCAGAGAACCGCAAAAACTGAAAATCAATTTCTTTCTTTTTGTTTTTAATTCCATGTGAGAGGCTAACTACGCAACCTGGTGACAAAGGTCCTGTCAGGTGTGGACCTAAAAACAGGAACCAACAAACATCAATTTCTTAACAAGACTTTAAGTGGAGATGATATTCAGGCGTTACAATGTAAACAACAATGAACAGCAAAACAAACAATACTGTTTTTTTCCCCTCTGCATTGCACAACTCATACTGACAAGTCTGAATTCCTGATTATCACATGTTGCATTTCATTGAAACTGTGCTGCTCATATGGCTAATGTTAATGATAACAAAGTGGCTGTTTTTAGCAGGTTACTTTAATGGATGACTTCTATGTTGTGACTATATGGGACTTAAGGGCTTAAACAAATACTACTAGATGGACAGAGTATAGTTTCAAAATTAAAGACATTCCTCATTTATACCCGACAAATCAAACAATTCTTAACCAATTGTAATGGGACACTTTTAAATGGATGTTGAAAAATGAAGCTAAAATAAGCTAAGCTTCCTGCTTCCATTCTGAATAAATCGCATGTGAAGAGCAGCTTTCTTCAAAACCCTTAAATATAAGCAGTGGTGAGTTATTTACATCCTATATTGGAAGAGAAATCAAGCCTAGAAGTGATTTGTATAGTCCAGCCGTGACAGAGACGTTGCCGCGTGTCAGACATTAAAGATTTAAAGTGAGACTATTCAGCAGCAGCTACAGGAGCTCCTTAATAAGCATCAATGCCTTCTATAGACAAGTTTCTGAAGCGTCATCGCAGAGTCAAGCGAACTAGGTCACAGGAAGAAGAAAATAAAATAATGAGTTGTTGAAAACCAAAGGTCTAAAAAAATAAAGTTTTGTTTATTCTCTGCATTTATAGTTTCTTATTCCACACTTTTGGTTCAACCTTCTTCAACACAATGAGCAATCAAAGAAATTAAACCATGAAAGCGCTATGTACATGCAAAGCCCACTTGGATCTGCTCAGTTCAGGGAGCCAGGAACGGGATAGTTGTGTTTGTGAGATAATAGGTCAGTCATGATGCACTGAAAGTATAGGCTGCCTGCAGATGGGGCAGGTGTTATTTTCAGAGAGCCAGCGGTCGATGCAGTGGACATGGAATTCGTGAGAGCAGGGCAGGCGGCGCAGCTTGTTGCCTTGGACATACTCGTTTATGCAGACGCTGCAGGCTCGACCAATCTCCCCCTCCAGGCTGGCCTGACCATACGTACGCGTTGATAGATTGTCAATCTGCTCTTTGGTCAGGCCCCTCGGATGTTCATCATCCTCTTCGTCATTGAGCAGGAAGAAATGTGCCAGCCGCAAGATGGGTAGAGTACCGTTCTCTACTAGGTTGTTGGTGTCTCTGCTGGTAGGCCGTCCGTCTGTGGTGCTCACTACTCCTCCGAGCCTAGCCTGCCCATTCTGGTCCTCATCACTTCCCACCAGCCCCACCCTCTCGTGAACTACCCCACCTGTACTAACCTGGCCAGGTACACTCTCATTTGTATTCAGGCGACTGCCTGGGCTGTTGTTACCGTTTGTACCATTAGGATCTGAATGGTTAGGTGCAACAGTTTCGGAATCAGCCTCTGTCTCCATTAGGGAGCTAAGCTCTCCAAATCCAGTCATGATCTGGCGCAAGATTGAACGTAGGGCAGTGGAGTTGGGTTCACCCAGGCCTGTCTCACTGATACGCCTCAGAGGAATCCGAATAGTGCTGACGTAGGTGCGAATCCCAGCTCGCTCAGAGCGAGAAATGGTGCGTCGAAATCCACCACTGTCGCTTTCAAATGTCACTGTATTTTCAGCAACGCGAGCACGAGATCGTGTTCTGCTGGCGATGCTGTCTCTATCGCGGTTTTCACCAGGTCGAATCCTTCTCACCTGCAGGTCCAACATGATGGTTGGATGTCTTCGCACTGCTGAACTTCCTGCTCCTATTACTTGTGATTCACTTTCACGTTCAACCATCTCTACAGCTGGCTCCGTTGGAACAACGGGTTCTGACACAGCCTCTCCAGTCTCCATTGACACAGAGGCTGTGCCACTGCCTGATTCAACAGTATTAATGGATGAGCTGCTGGAATCACTACTGGATGGCAGAGTGGTACTAGCAGCACTAACTCTGTGTAAAGGGGAACGACTTCGCCTTGACACGCGCGATGAAAGCCCACTTCCATATGCAGCTCTGCGTGTGCGACCATGCGATCGAGTCCTACTGCCACGGGATTCGTGTCCCGCTGCTGGAGCCTGTGTCGCAGACTGGGATGACACCCGGGGGCAGTCTATAGAAGCAGGCGCATCATTACGCCCCTGCTCGCCTTCTACATTCAAGGCTTGCTGTTGTACAGGTATAGTTTGATCAGGAGGAGGGTTTGGAACGTTGGGAGGAGGTGTTAAAGAGTGCAAAGTGCCACCTCTCCTTTGAGTAGCAGCTGAGGACGCTACTGGTGGAGGAAGTGCAGGGGGGCTCATAGAAAGTGTGGTAGTGCTGCTGCGTGTACGCCGTGTCTGCACCCGCCTACTGATGGCTGGGCGGGGGGTAGGGTACGGGGCAGGCCTTGGCGTGGTTGAAGGGCGAGAGGTTGAAAAGGAGGAAGCAGTTCGTATTGAGGGTGATGTATTTGGGGCAGTCACTGGTGGGTCTGAGGCATCCACAGTCTCATTATGCTCCCCTGGCTCTGGCTGGTCATGGTTGATGTTGATCTCCAGGCTAAAGCGGAATTCTCCACTGTTCGGGTTGGTCCGGCTGACAGCACGCCATGTCTGATTGCCACTCTGGCCGCTGCGAGTAGCATTACCAGTGCGTCTGAAAGTATTCAGCCACTCCAGTAATGAGTCACCATTAGAAGTTTCTGCTCCGGGTTCTGTGCCCCCTGTAGGAAGAAAAAAAAAATTAAGAAAAAAAAAAGTTACGACTAGGTAAATTAAATAATTAAATCTACTTCTCTTTTCACAGGTCTCTAGCAGAAATTTTGCTTTTGTTCTCTTGCAACAATATGAAAGCCATT
The DNA here is from genome assembly GCF_056152115.1 of Neolamprologus brichardi. NCBI lineage: Eukaryota > Metazoa > Chordata > Actinopteri > Cichliformes > Cichlidae > Neolamprologus > Neolamprologus brichardi. The sequence goes on along the minus strand of NC_142112.1, from coordinate 23,199,663 downwards.
TTAAACTATTCAAAACCAGTACTTAGGCTAAAACAAATACAAACACGGTTCTACAAAGCACGCCGTCTTGTTTGGTACCAGCTTAGGCAAGGTTTAAAATAAATACAAGGCCTTCACAGAACATTTTGTGAAACCCGTCTTTTGTCATCGTTTTTTTTCCCTTTTTCTTTTTATAGCTGCCAAAGTCAAGTCCTTAAAGATTATTTTGTGTTTTTCCTGTCACATTTTTTTAAATCAAAAATTAAGTAACTTTTGGCTGTGTTACAACTGTTGTCGTTATTTTGTGTAATATGTAAATCTGAGTGTGCAGGTGCCTCTCCGTGATTGGTGCATCCAGGCGGGGAACAACATATAAGAAGACACCGCCATGGATGATTCGTTTATTGGACATTGCTTTGAAGCTGATGGCCAGTCATTTGTGGACATTCTAAGCTCCAGTTCCCTCGGTAACCCCCTAATAAGTTTACTACCAGGTCATATGTCAATCATCGGTAGTCTTCAATCTCATTACTAGTCTGTTCATTTACTCCTCTGAAAGTTGACAAAGGTTTATCATGAGTGACACCTACTTCCTTTCCCCTGCAGTCATTTTGTCTTTATTCACTTGAATTTTGATGACTTTCTAGGGTCTCTAGTCGCCACGTTTCTGTGAATTGCTTCCAGTGTGTACGCAGCTTTAGGGGTCACCACAGCAGATGGATCCCTAAAGACCCCGGTATACCCCTTCGTTTGTGACTTCACACGTCACCAGTGCTTGTCACATAGCCACTTCTATTTGCTCTCATTGGACAGGCGCAGGTAGCTGCTGCTGTATTCTGATGAATGACAGGTGCCGCAACTCAGACAATACCACCACATTAGCGCTGATATAGGAAGAGAAGTAAACAAAACTGAAAGTAAAGACATTTGAAATAAATCCAGAGCAATTTTTTTTTCATCTCTTCAAACTGCTGCAGCATCTCCCCAAGTATAATCTGTGAATCTCTGACCTTCTCTACTGATACATCTTTAAAACTGCAGTGAAAACTGACATGATTGTAAACTCTTATCTTAAACCCTGCTGCAGAGCTAGCAGCACAATCTGCCAGATTACAAAAGTCACGAGGTGCACAACCAACCAAAACGACAGCTAATGGTGAACAGCTGGGTCTGCTTCTCACCCCAGAATCAAACCACAGATCTTTTGCATGTAAGGTGAATGTTCTACCACTATACCACAGAGCCATTTAACTCAAAAGTGACTTTGGGGCTTAACATAACAAAACAAAACATCACGAAAGCCAGATCTGGAAAGATTAAGGAAAGAAGTCCTTCCTACCTGCTCCTCGTCTCCCTCCAGCACCTCTCTCTTCTCCCTCACCGCTGCTGCTCTGCTGCTCTCCAGACTCAGAAGTCTGCGAGTGCTGCTCGGAGGAAGGCTGAGATGACAAACGCTCTTTTGCTCCATCCAGACGCTGGCGGAGCTCTTCAGCCGTCACCTCCCCTATAAAACAAAATTTCACAGGCTTTGTGTTCTTTGTACAATAAAAATAACTGTGGGTACAGATCCAACAACACGGTGCAAAAGCATCAAGTGCCCCTCCTTACCAGGAGTGCCCAGCAGGTTGCCATCTCTCATTAGACGGTACTCTTCTTCACTCAGTTCATTAATGAAGTGATAGTACGCCTCCTCCCTTCGAAGACGCTCTGCCTGCCTCCGCCGTTCATCTCCCCCACCAGGAGGGTCCATCACCGTATAAAGTGCTGGCAGACAAATAAGCAAGAGTTAGTCACGGATGATCTGTCACTTAAATTTACCCTCTGTAGATATTTGTCTTTCTAATATGTTGCATATGAACAAGTCATGTGTTAGCTAATGGTCATCTGATTCGGTTATGGACAGGCAAAGACCACACTGTTATATAGCGAGCAGTTGCTATAAATATGAGCTGTTTGCTCAACGTTGTCTTTGAGTGACTATTTCTACCCAAGGGCAACAGTTAAATCAACGCCATCCATTTTCTGTCGAAACACTTACAGAAAAAGAATGGAAATGGCTACGTTAATCTTGCTAACGTTTAGCCTAGAGGCTAGCGCCAAAAAATTATCAAATTTAATATGTATGCACATTCTCAGTTAAATCCCTACCACGGTAAATCTAAGGGATAGTGCAACAATGAAGCAGTCATCACGAAACCTAACATTAACGCAGTGACAACAGTATCCACGGAAGGCCATGTTGAAGGCAGCGGAATAAAGCAACAAAACTGGCGTTGTCATCCTGGTTAGCCACCAATCAGCGGCGTAATCTCAAAGACGGACACGCCAGGCGTCCAATCAGTGTTGAACATAGGCGGGCCGTGATAAACCGAAAGGGAGGCTTCCTCCATGTAAACGCAGGGCAAACAGTGAAAGACAAAGAATCTCGTCAGCGCTATTAGAGAATTACAAAATCAAGATGTTGACACATAGTAGCGATTAACGACAACATTGGATCAACATTACAATTAGAATTGTGGATATTTTAAAAGACATTTAAGTGCGCAATGCTTCAGCTGCTAACTCAGCGCTAGCTCGTTAGCACAACCAGCGTTAGCGACTATCACTTAGCTCCGCTAGCCGACCCACCAGCGAGCTGCGAGGCTCATTAACTTATCATAATTTATTATGACAGAACATTTTCTCAAGCAGTGGGAGTACACGGAACCTATCACTTAACCCTAACACACTTTTATAAGAGATGACAGTGGCATGTAAAAGAATTTCGTACCTGACGAGGCAGCTGTAATATGGACGGTTCGCTTTGCTCCCTCTTCACTCTCTCAAATCAAGATGGGACCAGCGGTGCTGCACTACAGCGTCGGTCAAAAACAAGATGCCTGGCTATAATAGTTCCTACCTAACATAACATCAAAGCTAAGCTCAAGGTTTGGCTGACCTAGGTGACAGCAGTGAATGTCAGTGTAAAAGCATAATTTATAAAGTTGAAATACTTTTATTCAGCTATACTATACTATCAAATATACTATCTAAAAGTTATTTTCTCAGAAATGTGAGTTCGTAAGATGAAATTTTGAAATCTCGACTTTTTTTTAGTGGTGGGAACAAGCTTCCATACCACATTAGGCTTCTTGTTTGCCTTCGTTTAAATTATTTTAAAAATTCTAAATATTCAGCTAATCATATATTGTATCTGCCACTCTTTATTGGAAATTATAAAGGTTGCTGGCTGCAGAAACTAAAATAGCTCTTCCAACATCTCAGGGTATGGTGATGAGTGGATAGGTTCTTGGACCAATCATAGCAGTTTTCCCTTTTTAAAATACTTTAAGCTGATTCCCTTAGATTTCCAATGGGAGTGGGACCAGGAGGGTCAGGATTAGAAATTAGCATATCAGAGGCACACCTCAAGAGTGCTGAACATGTGCAGAGCAGGGATAGTGGATATATTGAACAAAAGTACTGAAGATGGAGCTGCCAGGGAGGAGGAAAAGAGGAAGACCACAGAGGAGGTTCATGGACGTAGTGAAAGGGGACATGCAGAGGGTTGGTGTAACAGAGGAGGATGCTAGAGATATGGTGAGATGGAGGGAGATGATGCACTGTGGTGACGACTAAAGGGAGCAGCAAAAAGAAGATGATAAAAAGAGTTTAAAAGCATATTGTTTCATTATTCTATCCCGTGCTTGCCCATTCAACAATAATCTGTTTGGACAGTCTTTTTCTTTTCATAATATAGTGCTATTTAAAACATACTTTACTTATTCTCTTGAATTAAAATCAAACGCATGACTGCTTTCTTTGTGGTGGACAGAATATGCAGATATTTGTTTGCACGGCCCTCTTATAGCCACATAATAACCCACAATACGGAAAAGAATAAGCTAACTTCTCCTTAGCATAAAGACGATATGATGAAATTGAAATCAAGTCATATCTCAGCTATATTTGAGTGAGACTGAGAATTTCCACGTGGTGTAGTCAGTCTACCCATTTTTTCTTTGGCTCTTTCTCTGCTGCAGGGCTGTCTTCACGACGTTTTACGACAATGCCGTGCGCGAATACGCCGTCGTTACCGAGTGAAGTGCGTCCCTTTGGAGCAGATACCGGCTGAAGAGAAACGCAGCAACAAGATAAAGGAATATATTTGGGGCTCCGTTTGCACCTGGACTATCTCGGAGCACCGCATATCTCCTTCGGAGCTTTAATTATAAGACGAGAACTCGATGTGAAAGCCGGGCTGGAGGAAGTAAAGAGCCACGCTGGAGAAGGCAACTAGCTGAATTACCAAACCGAGCTCGGTGGAGGAGCCTAGTTGCCTCCCAAGCGACGCTTTAAAAAAGGAAGGAGCAGATACATTCAGGCCAGACGGTGGTGAAAATGGACTATGATTTTAAAGTGAAGCTGACCGGCGAAAGAGAGCGTGTCGAGGACCTGTTTGAGTACGAAGGATGCAAAGTGGGTAGAGGCACCTACGGCCATGTATACAAGGCGAAGAGAAAAGATGGGTGAGTTGATGAGCAGCAAGGCCTTTTAGCCAGTGAACCCTTAGCCAGCTTACCCCCCGCCTCCTGCCTCTCTTCTCATCTTCCAAATAAATGTTACCTCTCTCCTCTTCCTCCCCCTTTCAAGGCCACTTGCAGATGTGAGAGTGTTGCAGTTGGTTTGTGTAGAGACAAAAGAGAGCCGTGTGAGCAGTTTCAGCTCGCACTGTTGGGATGCTGATGGAGCTTTGTGTCGCGCACAAAAAACACCGACATACGGTTTACCACCGGGATTGGAGCTTTCCCTTTTCATGCATCTGTTTTGTCACTTATATGCCTAACTCTAGGTACTATTTTATTTAAGCTAAAGTATTTTTTAATTCCCTCCCCCATGTGATGTTGTAAATGTAATACAGCAGGTGCATGTGGAAGCACTTGTTGATGTCTTCTTCTTTTTTGTCTTTCTTATACATGATCTACATGGCTGCAAAAGACTTATACAAGATTTTGTGTGAATCCAAAAAATAATCCTTAGTTATGCCCAGTTTATGCACTCTTTAGTCTTTTTTTTTTTTTTTACCCAATTTTAACTGTTTTTTTTTTTTTTTTTTTGCTTTTAGCCTTTGCATGAAGTAAAGTAAGGGAACTAGCTGAACCCAAACTGTAGACTCATGTGGTGCATGGTTAGTGTGCTAATCCCTCAGGATGCCAGGGCACCACCCACCTTTCTTCCTAAAACTTTCCTGCTGTTTCTAATGCCAGCCTTGTAACAACCTTAACTGTGTCTGGACTAGAGCTGGGGGAGAGCTCAAGACGGTTTAAGCTACTAGTCCCGTTATTACAGCCCGGACATACTGGCAGCAGGAACCACACAAAAGAACCCTAAAGTGTTTAAAGATGTCTGTATTTCGCTTCAGGAGCCTGCTTTTTTATGAGACTTTTTAGCAGAGTTGCGCTGCTGCTTTTGGACGAGGCCTGACGAGGCACAAAGCTTGGGTTTATGAGATGATTTAGCCCCGGCAGAGGGAGGGGTTGTAACCAATTCGTTCAAGTAAGCACCAGTGCCAGTGCTCTGTTTGTCCCTTGCCAGCTGCCAGACAGGCCCTGTTTCCTTTCCCTCTCTATTGTTTTGACCCTCAGAGGTGAGCTTGATTACACAAATTTGGAGGTAATGCAACTCGGCCTCTTCTCAGAGTCCCACTGGCAGCTGCCAAGTGCCCCCCTTTATGTTGTTGTGCAAACGGCTCTCAGGGGGCCCTCAGTCTGGACTGGTCTGGGCTGGTCTGGTGTTGATGTTGCTCTACCTTTCTCTGTGTGTGTGTGTGTCTTTGTAGGAAGGATGATAAGGACTACGCCCTCAAGCAGATTGAAGGCACTGGCATCTCCATGTCAGCCTGCAGAGAGATTGCAGTAAGAGCTGCTTGGCTTACTCTGTTCCTTTTGTTTGGTCTGTGATTAAACACCTTCGTGCCATTCCAGGCACTTTATGTAACGCCCGAATGACATTCACATGCTAGTTTTTGTCAAGAAAATGAAAAATGTGAAATACAAGCAATTGTAAAATTGAAAAGTCAGAAAGCAGATTTTAATGCAGTGCATATAGAGAGTAGACACCGAATTAGTCACAAGCATTTAAAAAAACAAACAAAAAAAACATCTTACTGCCAAAGATTGAAAGTGTTCAGTTGAGGAGATGATATCATGTCCACCCCCCTGTTTAAGTATAATTTCTGGTAATCAATACAGTCACAAAAATAAGTGCAAAGTTTCTCTTTCGTTACGTCATTTTCATTCATGATGTCTGTAATGAGATTGTGTGGTTGGCCTTCTGAGTGGGTTTGTACGTTGCAGCTGCTGCGGGAGCTGAAGCACCCCAATGTCATCTCACTGCAGAAGGTTTTCCTGTCACATGCTGACCGTAAAGTATGGCTGCTCTTTGACTATGCTGAACATGATCTCTGGGTAAAATGCAAACACACAACACACACATATACACACACTTGACCTGCATGACATGACTTACCACACATATTATGAGGGTAACGCATGTTTGGGGGGTTTTAAATAGTTTGTTTTAAGCATTTATTTATTATTTTATATTCATATGCATGCATGGGTTGCAGATTTCCACCTATTTTTATGAGCACAAAGACATGACTTAAAATAGGCCTCTCTTCATAATTAGGTCATAAATGTGCATGCAATTTGATAGCTGTTTATCTGTTGTTTGTTTTTTTGCATGTCCTTTTAATGGCAATGCATTCACATTCGCCTTCAACCAGTAATAAGGAATGAGACTTGAAATAGTGCTAATTATGCACTGGTAAGTCTCATTAAAGCACACGCATCCACCAAGAAGTATTCCACGTTGAGCAGTTAAACCTCTGCTGCATTACAGTTGACAGAAACAGCTGGCAGAGAATCAGAACTGAGTTAGATGCAGTTTTCTGCCACAGAGCTCCAACAATTGCATTCCCCTCCCAAGGAAGTGGAAACACATGCCACAAACATTAGGCTCTCTCAACTCGCCTGCAGCACACTTACATTTTTGTGATCATCTGTAGCAAAAGAACATGCATTTCAGTCAGTCTGTACGTGCAAAGCCCTCCTCACTGTTTACCCTTTCTTTCCATAGCACATTATTAAGTTCCACAGAGCATCTAAGGCCAACAAGAAGCCGCTTCAGTTGCCTAGAGGAATGGTGAAGTCTCTGCTCTATCAGATTCTGGATGGCATCCATTACCTTCACGCTAACTGGGTCCTTCATAGAGATCTTGTAAGAGGATTGGGGGGAGAGGAGGGTGTTTGGCTACAAGGGAAAATTAGGTTAAACTGTTAATGAGAGACGTAAAGATTGCTATTGGGCTGAGAATATGTGGAGTGCATGTGTCAGTCTGTATGTGTTCAGATGAATATGTAAATGAACAGTATTCTTCGGTTGTTTGGTGAGTAACTAACTTGTTAACACATGAACAGGATGTCAGTTTTCTGCCGTAAGTGAGATCGAAATGTGGTAGACTTTCTCTCTCCTGTTGGGGAAATTGCAGTTATTTGTCCACTAGAGGGCAGCAAGAAAGAGTTTTGATTGCATTACACATGCAGGGCTGTAGTTCAGAAACTGGGCCAAACAAAGCTGAATTAATTACTGGGAAGTTTTCCTGTCAGATGTCTGGAGTGTGGAAACATTTTTATCTGTGTTTGTGTGTCTTTGTCTCCATCAGAAACCAGCGAACATTTTAGTGATGGGGGAAGGGCCAGAGAGGGGTAGAGTAAAGATTGGTATGTATAGTGTTTTGTTTTTAAAACTTATTTGCTGCTTAGTTTATCTGTCGGTTCATTGACACACATACCCATTGTGCAGCGGACATGGGGTTTGCTCGTCTCTTCAATTCACCGCTGAAGCCTTTAGCCGATCTCGACCCTGTGGTGGTCACCTTCTGGTACAGAGCACCTGAACTGCTCCTGGGAGCTCGGCACTACACCAAAGCCATCGGTGAGATTGTGCGGCACCATCTGTCTTTCTGTCCTCCTTGCGTGTACATGTGCAACCAGTTGAGCTGAAATCAGTGCGTGCTTACAGACATCTGGGCGATTGGCTGCATTTTTGCGGAGCTGCTGACGTCTGAGCCCATATTCCACTGTCGCCAGGAGGATATCAAGACCAGTAACCCTTACCATCATGACCAGCTGGACCGCATCTTTAATGTCATGGGCTTCCCTGCCGGTGAGTCTTGACTGACCCGATTTAAAACATGCATGAAATGATTTACCGGATTTTCCACAGTATTTCTATTAATGGAGTTAACCTGCTATTATACAAAGTGTGTTGCATATTCAGTGGAGAAATTGTGTGGAAAGAAAAGCCTTTTCCATTCCTTGGTCTTTTTCAGGCTTCTCTTTTTTAAAGGCAGTAATGTGGTCTAAGTGCTCTGCACATCAATCCTCTGACATGTTAGATGAAGCCAAGTCACAAACACAGAAACTTGTACTTCTAGGGCTACATTTGGGCCTATTTTTTCCAGCTCACTTAAGCTGCTCCTGCTCTTTTTCCTTCTACTATCACTCCTGCTCTTGCTGTATAATTCACCAGTGTATTTGATGGACTTTGTTTAGATTCTGCAGAAAATGGGGGGAAGTCTTACAGTCTCGTTGCCATGTTTGGCAAGTATATTTATGAGGTTATGCTGAAAAGGTTAGAGATGATGGATGTGAATGCTTACCAGCTTGCAGATAAGCAAGTTCATGTCAGTTTTGTAGGAAATAGATCTTATTATGTTTGCCAGAATGCAGATTGATTATGCACTGTATAAACAATGGGGCGTTGTGTGGAAATTATGAGCGTTTTTGCTTAAAATAAAAACAACCTACATAATATGTCCTTCGTGAGAGGGTGTGACACGCTGTAATCTTGTGTTTTCCTCATTTGACAGATAAAGACTGGGAGGACATCAAAAAGATGCCAGAACACTCCACGCTGATGAAAGACTTTAGGAGGAACACGTGAGTCTGCAGAGCAACACTGCCCTATTTTTTTTTCTTTTCTTTTTTTTCTTTTTAAGATCAGAGTAAAGCAGGTCTGCTGGTTAAGACATTTTTGGGTGCTTTGTGTGATTTTTACTCATTTAATAATTGTTATGCAGGATAAATCCACTGAAGGCATGCCATTAATATAATTTTCTCCCACAGATACACAAACTGCAGCCTTATAAAGTACATGGAAAAACATAAAGTTAAACCAGACAGCAAAGCATTCCACTTGGTAAGTTAAAATGTGTCAGTATAGGAGAAGTAGGATGATTACTTGCAAGAGTTTACAGTCATCTGCCATTTTGTTGCTTATACCTGACGTTACTTTTGCTTTTAGAGCTTCCTTTATTCTTCAGATGCTGGGAACATATTTACATGTTAGCATCATGCAGTTGTGGGTAGCATCTCAATGATGTGATTTTCTCCCTCCCAGAGGTGCTTTATTGCATTAATATCTGTTGACTGGAGGCAAGAAAATATGAGATGATATGAGATTTGGGACACGATGCGTTATTGTGCTGAAAGTAGCCTTGAGAAGACTATACACTGATATCATAAAGGGGTGACATTTAAATGAATAAAGCGTGTGAACCCGCCCCCCAAACACTGGTGCACCAGCAGCAGCCTGAATAGTTATTTTCTTCTACACTGAGAAAACACTCCAGTGTGTGTGCTAGCTGACAGCAGACCTAACAGTTAGTTACACTTTCACTCTGTTTGCTTGTTTGTATGGCGACTCGGCCACATTATGTGCCAATCCAAAACCTAAGTAGCCTTAAGTACATATTGGGCTGCACCTATCTGTAATATCGGATATGGATGACTTATGTGGGATTATTTCAGGACTGTTGCAGTAACATTAGGGGAAAGGGCAGCTAAATGTTACTACTTTTATTTTCATTGGTACAAATGCTAATAAAGAACAAGAGAGAAGAATATAGAAGGTTAAAGTTGGGGAATTATAGAATTGTTGTTGTAAAAACATGAATGAAGCTGAAACAAACTGAGGTGCGCCTCCACTAAGTTATGGACATAATGTCTGATTACAGTGTAAATCACCAAGGATGCTGATTACAAGCTGCAAAGAACTTGCACGGCATTTCCACCCTACCCCTTAATCATGAGCCCATTCGGCAGCTGCAGATGTGACACTCGTCACAGAGTAGGAGGACATAGGAGATGTATTAGAATCGGGTCTCAACTGCTGTCTTACAGGAACAATGATGTGGCCCCCTTATTTGGTTGCTGACCTTTTGCACAGAACAGTGAAATACAGGCATAGCCCTGTCTGAAAAATACTGTGTGAAAGAAGCTGGGGATAGGAATGCTGGATGGATCAATATAATCATCAGATTAGGAATTGTTTTTCCGAACCTCCACTGGGCAGTTTTGGCAAGCCTTAATTTACTGTTCAAAACTCACTGTAGTGCCTTTCAGTGTGGTCTTCTCTTGCTGTGACGTGTTGCAAATTTGGCAGTGCTCTACTGGACACCTTGTGGTGACAAGTGACTCTGCCGTCATTTTTTTTTTTTTGTGACCCCAGAGATTCGCTCGTTATGGGATATGACTATCTCTGTAAACTCTACAGATTGTTTTTCAGTAGATAAGCATTTTCATAAACACTGAAATCAGCCTACCAGGCACTAACAGCCAGCCAGAGTCACTTAAACCACCTTTCTTCTTCAATCTGATGTTCAGTTTGAGCTTCAGCAGATCCATGTGACCAGGACTGTATGTCTAAATGCACTGACTTTGTGTCAAGTGATTGGCTTACTTAGAAATTTTCCCTAACAAGCATTTGAATGGGTGTGACTTGCAAAGTGCCCAGTGTGGTTAGTTAACAAACAAAGTGTGCATTTTCATTGTATGAATTTATTTGTGTCATGTTTGAGACTAACTCTGGGTGCACTATATGTTACAGCTGCAAAAGCTATTGACCATGGATCCCATCCGTAGAATCACATCCGAGCAGGCCATGCAGGACCCCTACTTTTTAGAGGAGCCTTTACCCACCTCTGAGTGAGTTACACCGAACACACTTCCACACACACAGACTACATTCAACTCACAAGATAGTTTCTTTGTCTTGTGTTCGTCCTTAGCTTAAGTCATATGATCTGCGGATGTCTTGAGCAGGTCTCTTAGCTAATTAGCTCAGAGTCATGGGAATTAATGTTTGAAGATGACAAGCCTCTTTGCCTTTTTTTTTTTTTCTCTAGTGTGTTTGCAGGTTGCCAGATTCCCTACCCCAAGAGGGAGTTTCTGACAGAGGAGGAGCCAGAGGACAAGGCAGACAAAGTAAATATTACATATCCATATGCCACATGCTGTATTACTAAAGTCATTAAACATTAATTGATGGGTATATAGATGGGTGTAATATAGAAAAGTAAAAGGAGAAATATAGAAAATTCACAATAAAGCTGAGTAACATGTAGTGAAACTTCATGCAGTCCAGGGTATAATTTATGTTTGTGCCCTTTAGAAAAACCAGCAGCAGCAACAGGGAAATAACCACACAAATGGGGCGGGGCACACAGGCAACCCAGACAACAGCCACGCCCAGGGCCCGCCTCTAAAGAAAGTGCGAGTTGTCCCGCCCACCACTACCTCAGGTGGCCTCATTATGACCTCAGACTACCAGGTAAATCCGTCTTTCTCATATATTCACTGTCACTGTTTCTGGATTGTCATCTATGTTGTTGTTTATTAAATCAGCGAGCGACTTTAATAGAATACATATACAGTGAAATAGCTTTGTTTTGTAGATGAAACGCTCCATTCACAGGCTAGACAAGTTTAGAAATCTCTCGACAGCATAAGATGTTGTGGGCTAGGGTCAAAAATATTATAGCAACCACTCTGAAAAGAATGTTACATGAGATGTAAGTATTGGTAATATACTATGTAATATAATATACTATAAGATTTATACTTTTAATATTCTTCGCAGTGGCAGAACTGAACATGTTAAATACCCTCTCATGCTTGACATATGTATTATTTTACTTTCTGGATGATGGGGAAATGGATTTTTAGCTGCACACATAACCAGAAATTGCAACAAATACCATTTTTGATCTGCAAAGTGAGGCGGATGTGAATGTTGGATCATCGTGTTTCAGATGTGACACACATGCTCAGACACAGATCCATCTAATCTGACTGGAAACGTGGAGTGATGGTGTTTTTGCATAATAAAAGTGACTTTACTTAACATGACAGTGAGGTTTCCATGTATCCAACTATTCTTGCATGCAGAATTTAAGATGTCACCACACTAAAAGTGTGATCATTTTACTGGAATATGTTGTTCATTGAGTTTAAATGCAAATTAAACCATTACACAAAGAAGATTTTGTGAATATGTCACTGCTTTCTTTGTTGTTTTCTTCCTGTAGCGCTCCAATCCACATGCTGCCTACCAGAACCCTGGACCAAGCACATCACTGCCCCAGAGCAGCATGGGATATTCCTCTACCTCCCAACAGCCGCCCCAGTACTCCCACCAGACCCACCGCTACTGAAACATCCCTCCCACACACACATACACACGTTAATAGACACATGTACACACACAGCCCTCACCACGCCCACCTGAACGAATGTACCGAGGGATGTGGGGGGCGTCCAAGGCAACAAAACCCACCCTGCCTCACCCCACTTCACCTCACAGAGGGCACCATCTCTACAGCAGTGCGTTAGGCCTGAAAGAAATGGTCTTCACTTTGGTCCAGATAAAGATAACACACCGCAGTATTAGAAACACAGTTATAGAGAAAACGTGATAGGTGAGACACAAAGTGGGAGGAAGGTTTTAAAAAAAAAAAATAATAAAAAAGGAAAAAAAAAAAGGAAATTTTGATTGAATCCAATCTTTTTCTGTTACTCGGATCTCGGATGTAAGAGAAGATGGCGTGGTTTAAAGGAAATGTTAATCTGTTCCGTCATATCCTCCCCCTATCTTCTTAACCTGTCTCCTTTACCTACAGCCTACCCCGGCCGGTTTACCCTTTTCCTGTTGAAGCTCGGACGAAACTGAAAGCTGCTATGTGACTGCCAGCGTTGACAGATTTCCTGTCCTCCTGTCTGTCTGTTTATTTTGTGCAAGCGGCCCTACGAGGGCCTCAGCTGAGGACTTTACTGAGCTGCTGTGAAACATGCTGGGAGGATGTGGAGCCACTCGCAGCCGTGGCGTTGAGGGGTTTTTGTTCAGAGAGGACAAAAAAAAAAAAAAAGATTTTAGTAGTTTCTAATTTAATCTGTTTTCATGGTTCTGTTTTCATGGCGAGAGCGGCAAAGCAGCTTGCAATAGCTGACTGCTCATGTGCTGTGGTTAAGCCTTACAACATGATGACAAAACCAACCAATCGCATGGAGGATGGCAGGCGGAACATGCATTGTACTGTAATGTATTGAAATATTTTACATGAAGCAAGTATCCCGACAATAAAAGTGGAAACATCAACGTTGTCACTCTTATTTGTGAAGCGATTTTAGGTAACATCTTTCATCCTATTTATTCTTTTTCTGGGAACAACTGACATCCGCCCCTAATGTGAGCTTCACAAAATTCTTGAGACAAAATTCAGTTTGGGAAAGAAGACGAGTTTTGCTGATGATATTTGATGCATCGTGGTGACACGAGGCATTCAAAAAGTACTGCTGTTTGAAAACGGACAGAAAAAAAAATCTACTTAACCGCCCAGATGTTAATATGTGCACTTGACATTACCACAATGAGTCCTGAATTTTATTTATTTAATAAGGCCTATATGAAATCTTGCTCAATAATGGGTTATTATAGTAGAGATCTAGCTTAATCATGTTTAAAAAGGCCGTCAACTAACCACTGTTTTCATTGTTAAATTCTCAGATTATTAAATATTTTTAATTTAATGTACAAAATGTAGAAAAAGGAAATGGGACCCATTAAAAGTCAACCAACTACAATTTTGTGGCCCAAAAAAATCAGATATTTAAATCAGAGATGTGCAGCTAAATTCATGTTAAATTGTTTGATGCTTTGATGTGAAGTGGGTGTGACACCAATGAAACATGATAAACATGTAATGTTCAAGAAAATGTTCTAGTAGATCGTTGCTCCTGTAATTATCATTTTAGAGTATAGAGTTTTCATTCATTCACAGAAAATGCCCTCGTACTTTGGTGTGGTATGGATGGCCATGGGCGGTGGTCTTAATCAGTAGGAAAAGCTGTAACACTTGTAAAATCACATGTGCACAGTCACATTTTATGAAGCTGTCAAGTGGGTCGGAGTGTAGTCTTCTACGGACCACAATCCCTTGGCCCTGGGCCTAATGTTTTGCACCCTTGATTTAAATGATAATATACACTCTTAGGACATTTCATTAATTACACTTTGCCATGTGACTAAGGTCTGTCTGAGTTGGACTCACTTTTACCTTTAGAACTATCTTAATTCTTGTGTGGTCCATGTTGATATGATAGCTTCACACAGTTGCTAAACATTCAAATTAAATAAGAGTTCTTTTGCCTCAGAGGTCCATATGAACTAGCATAAATTCACATTTTTGGCCACATATTTGTCTAAATTATGTGTTTATTACAAAGTAGCAGCTGCTTAATAAATTTAGGCTTTATCCAGGAATAGAAGAGCAGTTTATATACCGAAACTCCCCTTTTTAGTTCACCAAATCCTGACTACAGTAAAGAGACAGTTCTCTGCATCCTTGTTTTTCTTTTGCTTTGATGGCTGTTTTTGTCCACAAACATAGCAGAGAGACTGAACCACTGATCTAAGTATAGCCAGTCCTCACTGAACCGCTTCCTGCAGGATGCTGGCCTAGCTATTTTGTTCTGTTATACAATACTCTCCATCCTCAGCATCAATCTGAGAATCTCACTAACGCCAAAAAGGATGCTTTATCTCGTTGGGTTTTTTTAAATTAATTTTTTAAAAAGTTTTTTAGTTTTTAGGTGTTATTTTAGGTTATTTACATGTCTGCACATCACCGAGAGAGTCGAAGATAAATTACAGCACCTCTAATTTTGACAAGTATCAGACCCGGATAGGTGAAAGGGAGGAAAAAATGCTCGTTAAGCTGTTTAGCAACGCCCAACCTTAGCCCCGCCTTCTTCCATCTCAACACGGCTATCTAGCGGGGGACTCTCCCTGTCACTCATTATATATCAAAGAAGCCATTGGTTGGCTTTAACGTCCATCAAACGCTAAATCCTCTTCTTGGACATCTGATTGGTGAATATGGTCCGTGGGCGTGCCCCCGTCCTCAAAGGATTTTCCCCGGAGTGGCCAGACGGGCTGGGGGACACAGGATGGCAGAGCTAATAGGAGTATCTAACGGGACATGCGGACGGGCTGATTTCTTCTAATATTTCAAGTGCTGGTGAGGGCCTTATGATACTTTTTACAGCGAATAATAACACTCTTTATCATAATGGTGAAATCTGTGCGGGTATTTCTGCTCATTTTTGTCTCATTAGTCCAAACTAAGAAGTCGACCACTGGACATGAGCTAGCTAAGTGGTCAGTTGGAGCGGACCCCGATTTGAGGATAATAAACGGACTTAAAGCCTCAAACACTGAATATTATAAAACAATTACAGGGTAACTTTAATGTTTTTTTAAGCATATGATTGATGCTGACGGTACACCGGCGTTTTGTTCAGTGTATTAGGCGCCTGAACAAAAAAAAAAACAGCTATTTAAATTTCACATTAGAACCGGTGCAAAAACTCACAGGGACAGAGGTAGATGAACAGATGTGGGTCAGCCCATCGGTAACGGGAAGCGATGGTGCGGAACACTGATTGATCGCGGTTGCCATCAGTTTACGCCTGCGCGCGTGTGAGCGTGTGTGAATGTGCGCTTATCCGTCTGTGGAGAAAAGGAGTGTGTGTGTGTGTGTGTGTGTGTGTGTGTGTGTTTGGGTGGGTGGATTTTAATCCATAAATCATCAAAATAGCGCATTTAATCCAGTCCAGCGTGACATCCACGTGATTCAGTCAATCGGTAATCCAAATAAAGTGTTAGAGATGAAATAATGAACGACATGATGACAGTTTGGTTTTCTGTGACCCGATCTATAAAATACTCTGAAATCAAAGTGAGAAATGCTTAGTTAATATAAAGTGCTGACCCACAGCCTCTAAAAGCCATTAAATCTCGCATAATGAAGTAGTCCTCACAGATTTCCGTATATTCCTGATAAAATCTAAATTGTTTAATTGACAAATAAATTAGCCTCTTTGCTCATTGGGTTATTATCCCTTTGGATTATACTGACTTGCGTTCAAGTAAGAAGTAAGAAGTAAGTAAGAATGATCCCGTGGGTGGTTAACCTGAACATGCAAAAGTATTGAGAATCACATGTGAATTATTAAGTAAAAACATATGTACAAAACAAACACTCTCAAGGGTTAAATGGGCCTCTGAGGGTTGATTCAATTGCCATGGATCTGTGTTTTCCTATTATGTCTGGTCATTTAATTACAGGAGAAATGTATTTCATATGTGAGTAAATGAAACCCCACTTTAAATAAAATAATACTGCTTCAAAATATATTTTTTAATCACAGTACTGATGGTTTTTCTTTGATGGGTGCCAGCATGTTTCATATGCTGGTAAAACCTTTAATATTTCAGTAACATGTCAAAATTAATTTAGACAACTCTGTGTGATGTCATCATATTTATATTAAACTTATGTTCTGGCCTTTTATTCACCCAGTAGGATTCACTGTATCCAAGAAACGGCACCATCAATGTTTCACCATGAGTGCCTCTGAGAAATACTAAAACAGGAATATATATATATATATATTTATATATATATTTATTCATATTTAGGGCAGTGTGACCTGACGTAATCCAAGTTGCATTATTCAGAACAGCCTCCAACACAAGAAGCTATACTCGGTTCATAAATTGGTAATGACTCTCCCTTTCAGCTCTTAATGGAGTTCGCACGTCTGTAGTAAAGTCCTCTGGAAGCTCTGTGTGTACAGTTGTGGGCATGTAGCAGGAGGAAAGTGTGCCGGATCAAAGGCATTTTTACAGTCAACGGACTGTTTACATGCAGCTAATGGGACATTTGAGAACCTACCTGGTGCGTTTGTACCCATTTGTGACTGTCTGACTTACTGTGCATGGGGTTTTGTAATAATTTAAGAAGATGCAGACACTGGATGTGGGAGTGAGATGTGTTCTTCTCTGCAGCTGTGAGCAGGCTTTACTCTCCATTTCTCACTCCTATCTTCCTCCCTGAGTGAGAGGAAGATGAAGGAGGAGCGCTCGCTTGCTACTCTTTCACCACATGAGCACAGGGGCCCTTAATGAACGTTGAAGAGGAGGAGGAGGAAGGGGGAGGATGCATGGGAGAGCTAGTGCTGTTGCCCTGTGAACGGAGCTCTATTGTCCCGGGAACCTTTCAGCAGCTTCCCCGAGGTCCCTGTTCCTTCCCCTCCCCCTACTCGATACACTCTTTCTCCCTCAGAAACACAAACACATAAACACACACACACTTTTTGTCTGCCTCTGCTGTGTCACATCTCTCTCTTTTACACTTAGTCTCATTCACTCGATCTTTTCGGTCACACTCTTGTCCCGCTCGGTGTCTCTCCCCCCCCCCCCCCCCCCCCCCCCCCCCCATTTCCCACAAGCAGCACAAGGCCTCATCCCTCCTCCTGTCCCCTCCACTCTCTTCCCTCCCGGTCCCTCATTATTTCGCTTCATCAGTGTGATTGTCATGCCGGTCAGACAGTAAAAGCAGAAACATGCAATCATCTAATTTGCATCACCTCATTTTTAAGCAGCAGACAGCACCGCGTTTCCAAAATGTTTATGTACAGAGCTAAACCTAAGCTGGGCCTTTCTGTGCCAAACCAGCCCTTGCTGACTATTCAGGGTCCTTTTGTGGGAACACATGATGGTGTAATTTTACCCTTTTGTTTTCTCTCATTGGCGCAAGGCTGTCAGGGGTTTGCAGGTGGTCGCTGGCTAAAAAAACGGGGGCAAATGAGCGGTATACTGATGGGAATTGGTCTTGATGAACACAAGTGGTCCTTGTCTTTGTGAACAGCTGTAATTACACAATCTGCAATTACAGTAGTCTCCTGCTGGGACACTGATAGCACTCCTGCTCGTATTTTTGGCAATTTATTGTATTAAAGGTATAAGGAGTGCAAGCAAAGCAGTGAGATAAGTATTGACAGAGAATAGGATGTCTATGTTTTATAGTTTTAATGGTATAATGAGTTTTTGAAAATCTACTTTCCAGTATGCAGTCTTTATTAAATTTTAGTGGGGTTCCCTTTATCTTTTGCTATTATTAGTCTTCTGACTGGCCTCCTGTGTCTTTTCAACCTGCTTTTTTTGGCATATCTGCAAAGGAAAAACTCTGGAATCAAAATTAATAATTTGTTTCCTTTTTTTTTTTGCAAATCTGAAACAAAAATATTTCATTGGAAACAAGTGTTTGTGCACGTTTCCATCCGTCTCCCCTGTTTGTCCTCCTTGAAGCTTCTTCCCATAGCTGCATTGTTCTAGCCAAGTGTTTGGACAGGATGGAGAGATGTGACACAGGGAGGAGGACCAGGAAACAGGAGCCAGGCTCAGACCTCAAAAACAGGAAGCAGGAGGAGACAACGATAAGATGGCTGCTCTGGGATTTCTCCTCTTTTGAACTACAGAGGACTCGGAGTGTCTGATCAGAGGCAATCAGGGTTCAATTAAAGTTCAGAGTAGCGGTGGGTGTAAGCAAAATGAGAAAGCAGTGTATCTGGAGAAAGATATGCGGGTGTGTTTGTTTGCTGCAGGTTTTGTGTTAGGATTTGTTGTTTTTGGTCTTGACCACATCCACGAATCTCTGGTTGTGTCAGATTTCCAGCTGGGCCGGTGACAAGCTGGCGCTGGGATTAGCTGGCACGCCGTATCTTCCTATCCCTAATGCTTTAATCTCCGTGCTGGTCGACAGAAGTCTCCTGGCTTTGGCACACTCTTGGTCATCGCTCTCTGGTCAACAGCCCACCCACACTTTGTTTGTTTTTCATCTCAAAATGCTGTGTTTTTAGAGCAAGAATAGGAAAAACAGGGACAGTTTACAACAAAATACAATCTCTTCCTGCCACTCATGCGTAAAAATGATACCCTGAATTTAAGGTTCATTGCAGGCTTATGGCTCTATTCTAACTTCTGATGTTTTTAGACCAAAGTATTAATCAATAAAGTGATGAGCATTTTATTTGATGTCCTCACTTGGGACACTTCACCTGCGTTTGTGTCTAAAACCGTTCTGTTTCTCTTGCAGTCTGCGTGCCGGCGTGAAGCCTCACCATGCCGCTGGTGAAGAGAAACATCGAGCCGCGCCACCTCTGCCGAGGGGCGCTCCCCGAGGGCATCGGCAGCGAGCTGGAGTGTGTGATGAACAACACGCTTTCTGCCATCATCCGTCAGCTCAGCAGCCTGAGTAAGACACACATTCACAGACACATTCACCAACACTAGCACGCCCGTCCTGGTAAACAAAAGGCTGCTAAAAGCATCTAGTAGAAAAAAGCATACAAGTATTTTTTTGGAAACATGAAAAGCATCCTCAGGCTGTAACCCCGTTAATTTCAGCGTGACGATGGTACACACTGTGTGTAGCCTCTTTGTATACGGGACAAGATCACATGCTTTCATCGTTAATCCCGAAGCTGTGATTGATTTGCCCGTTGTCATGGTTATAGAGCCTGAGGTCACTGGGCTCACAGCGGCCTTGCAGCAGCCTCACATTGGAACACGGAGGGTCGAAATGTAATCCTTTTAGACAGGCGCGCAAAAAATGAACTTATCTATAGCTGTGGACATGTGACTGTAAGTGTGTGTGTGTGTGTGTGTATAGAAGTGTTTCATATCGATTATATGCTGGCTTTCTATTGCATTACATTATAACAGCACAAAGGGCAGCTATTTTCCCATTTGCCCCCTTTATCCACAGTTGCTTTCTGCTTTCATGGCAACTGTATTTAAGGTTCGTTTCAAAACTCAGCAGCATAAATTTAAACTGTCCTTTCTGACGTTAACACCTCATCTCTTTGACCTCAAATCCATTCTCTGTCTCTTATTGTGTCAAGTTCCTGCACAGGGAGTGGGTATTTCAACAGCAGCTGTGCGGGTTAAATATAAATGCTCTAACAGGCCTGGTGGGGGGATATCTGCAGACACTGCGTGTGTGTTTGTGAGCACATGTGTATAAGTGTCCATAGGAATCCCCAGAAGGGGTCAGAGTTGACCGGGGCTCTACGTGCCAGATCTGCGATTCTTCCTTCCTTTAAATGTTTTTCTTGCAGCCCATCCTGTCAGCGGGAGGGACAGAAATAGCCCTCAGTCTGTGTTTGTCATACCACACATTGTATGTTACAAAGTGTTTATGTTTAAATATTTTTATTGGAATTGTACCAGAGGTGCTCTGTTTTGTTTTGTGCTTTAATATGTTTCTGTTTCACTACTGCCCAGATCCACAGTCTTGTAGTGAAGGGCCTTTTGCAGCCATTAGTTCTGTGCTAAGATTAGGCAGTTTTCCATCAGGCGGTTTGTGGGTGTGTCCCGTACCTTTATGTGCATTCCCATAGTGAGAACCTCCCCTGTCAGACTTCTTCAGGGCCATATATGTGGCAGGAGGAAGTATCTGCTCTGGGGTAAGACCTTGAGAGTGACCCTGGAAACTCATGGGTGGGGCTCAAGTTGAACAACACAACCAGAACAAGTGCCTTTAAAAGAAACTCAGAAATTGATCAATTATAGGTGATGCAGGCTTTTTTATTATTGTTGCTAAGTGAACTAGAACGTGAATAAAGTCAGGGAGTGAAAACAAAGCAGGGAACCCGAGAAATGACCTCTGTTTTCTGAGCCTGTTCCTCTGTACATCCTTGATGGAAGGTGGTGCTGAAAAGCTGATACAACCGTCTCCTGTAGCAGCTCTTACATAGACAGAAAACAGTAAAATACGATAGAGGCAGCAAAGATGTAACCTGGTAGTATTTTTTTTAAGTCCTAAAATCAGCTTTTGCCATGTAGGCAGGCTAATTTCCCTAATCTCTGCTGCTCTTCTCTGCCGTTGGTGGTTTAAAGGAACCTTTTAGCTCCCTGAGGTGCTGAGAGAAAATGTTTTAGGTTCTTTAAATTGAATTGAAGTGAATTGAGGTTAGAACATAAACAACAAAAATGTTTTGATCCAGTCGCATCTCAAAAAGAGCTGTGGGCTTCAGTGAAGCTGCGACTCATTAAATGGGGGCTGACCACCCTTTTTCACACCGTGGATTTATTAAAACAACATCAACCAGTAGCATTGATTTTAATGCCAGCAGTCCCACATTGCATCCCACTGGTGACTTCTAAATCCGTACATCTCCGTGGCCAGCAAGACTTCAAACAAGTCAACAATCAATCAACAAACAATCAACTGAAGCACCAGCTAAAAGGAGCAAAAGACACTGCTGACTCACTGTGGGGCTGTGGATTTGACATAGACTGTATGTAAAAGATGGACATAGTCACCGCATCATTGGTTTCTATTCTTTTTTATTCCACAATGACTATATTTGGATGAGGTGTAGTCATGAGTTATCAGCTTGCAATCTTGGTTAGCAAGTGGCACCTCCATCCATCCATTCACTTCCGCTTATCCTTTTCAGGGTCGCGGGGGGCACTGGAGCCTATCCCAGCTGTCATAGGGCGAGAGGCGGGGTACACCCTGGACAGGTCGCCAGTCTAACACACAGGGACAGACAACCATTTGCGCTCACATTCACTCCCGCATTCACACCTATGGGCAATTTGGATTAACCAGTTAACTTATCCCCACTAACTGCATATCTTTGGACGGTGGGGGGAAGCCGGAGTACCCGGAAGGAACCCATGCAACACAGGGAGAACATGCAAACTCCACACAGAAAGATGGTGGAATTGAACTCAGGACCTTCTTGCTGTGCAGCCACCAAGTGGCACCTATAAATTATAAATATTGAAGAGAAAGGGCTAATTAACATATGAATAATATACTAGAATTTAATTCATTAAACATACCACAAACACACTAAAGAGGTCCAGTTGAGTTGGTCACGGTGAAATGGTTGGTCATTTTTGCTCAAAATCCATCCTCAAAAACACACTGTCAAAAAATTAAAGTCAGCATTAAGAGATGATGAGCAGTTCCTGATTTTTCTAAACAAGAAAAGGAAGATTTTGAGTTCATCCACTTCTCAGGAGAAGGCTCAGCAGGGGCACTTTTATGGTTTGATCCAGGAGATGAAGCTGTATCACTGCCGCTTTTGTACATATTTCAGGATGTCGGTGGCACAGTTTGAGTTCTTGTTGGCAGAGTTGGGACCACATCTAAAAAGGCAGAGAAATAATTTCAGAGTGCTGATTAACCTCAAGCAACGTCTAGCTGCGTGTTGGTGCCAAAACCGTATTATCCTACTATTCATTTTGCTGGTCATATCATTGTACATCCAGTACCTTGGTGTGGTTTTAGCTATGAGCACACCAGATTGGTCTGATTGGTCAGTTTTGTTTATACATATGTGAAAATCTTAAAAATCAAACTTGATCCAAAAAACAAATGCCGCAAATTTGCTATAGAGACCAAAAGTTTTTTTTAAGTCATGGGAGTCCATGGGAATTTTTGAGTCAGCCTGAGTTGGTCATTTAAGGTACTGCAGTTTTTGAAACTTCCTTGTTTGCCCCATTTTTGAGCCAGGGAGTGTGCTGCATGGAAATAAAGAGGAGAGTTATGTGTACAGCGAGAGCCTGGATATTCATCTGCAGCAGTGACCTGTTAAAATCAAATGGGTGACGACAAGCAAACTGCTTTATATTTAGATGGAGCATTATGAGTACACAACTTTTACTTAAAACATTGACAATGAGGCTTATTTATTACGTAACAGCAGTTGTTGAGGCAGGAGAGAATGTGTTATTTACTATCCTGGTTAGCTGCTTTAGTCACTGTAGCGTCTGTATCCACACAGACAAATTCATATTATGGTTTGGATTGTGTGTTTTCAGCTAACAATCAATTATTCATGAGGATTGTTGCTATATGGAGTTGTATGAGACATCATTTCCTGCAGACTCCTGTTTCACGTTGTGTCACATTACCGGTGTATTGATTGGACTTTGGTCTCTGAGGGGTTTCTCTTGGCTCCAGGTAACGATTAAAAGTCTCTCTCTCATATTTCTCTTTCTCCTTCTGTTGTTTTTTCTTTTCCCAGGCAAACATGCGGAGGACATATTTGGCGAGCTGTTTAATGAGGCCAACACTTTCTACCTGCGTGCCAACTCTCTCCAGGATCGCATTGATCGGCTGGCTGTCAAGGTCACACAGCTGGACTCCACTGTGGAGGAAGGTGAGTCACAGGGTTGAAGTCTGGTGTGGGGGGGATGCACACTAAGCTATCATTCATTGGTGAAGTCCTGCTGATCTCATGTTCTGCGTACTGAATGGCTTTTGTAAACTATTTTTGTCCTTCCAATGATGAATCATTTGTCCTCTTTTCCTCTTTTTGTGTTCTTAGTTTCCTTGCAAGATATCAACATGAGGAAGGCCTTCAAGAGCTCCACCACTCAGGACCAGCAGGTGGTGTCCAAGAGCAGCGTCCCCACTCCGGTCAAAGAGATGTACAACCTGAGCGACAAGCCTCCACCTCTCAACATACTAACATCTTACAGGTTGGTGTTGCTGAGGCACAACACACCCAAACAGCTGGATGGGCTTAAGCGATAATAAATAACTCTTATTTTTCTTACTTTGGTTAGTGTCAGTCCAAAAAAGATTTTAATTCAGTGGTTTTAAAAAGGGCTTAAATCTTAAAACATTTTCAGGAGGTTTTCTTTGGCTTTTTCTTGCTTCTACACGAAGAGTGAAAAACCAGAATTGGTACCATTTCGTACCATGTTTGGTCACTGCCTTTATGCAGTGTGCTTTTCAGTACTTGTGTGCATTACATATTTAGCATGTCTTGCTCCAGTGGGAATCCTAACTCCTAATCCTGACTACATGGCACACTTTGCTCACTTTTTTCCGTTCTCTCGGCATCGCTCTGCCTTATCCTGTCGTTTCCTGTTATGTTCTCTTTGTGATAAAAAAGCTGGAGCTCTCTTAGTAGTTTCACTCCTTTTCTTCCATTAGCCTCAGCATCTGCTGTATTCCTAGCTTTGCGTGTCTCATATCCAGCAAATGATGCTGTCACTGTGTCCATCATCTCTTTGTATCTTAAGGATCAATACACTTACTGATTCTACTCAACGTGGCTTTGCATAAGAAGGCGGTTGTTTATCGTCATAACTTTCTCGGGGTTCGTCTCTGTAGGGATGACCACAAGGAGGCGCTTAAGTTCTACACAGACCCCTCCTACTTCTTTGACCTGTGGAAAGAAAAGATGCTGCAGGACACGGAGGACAAGAGGAAAGAGAAAAGGAAGCAGAAGGTACCATATTGACTTGGAGGATATTATACAGTGTGAAAGGACAGGTCTAATATTAAGCATTTATTTGGGTGTCAAACACAGGTGCTTGCAATTTTACATTTTGAGGTGCTCTTGGGCAGATAACCAAACATACCACATAAAATTGTATTTTTAGTCCAACTCATTCTGATGGATAGAGAAATGTACATTTTTCATATCTTAAACAACTCTTAATAAAGAGTGCTGCTTATTTTAACCTAATATCACCTAAAACCTATTGGCTTACTCTTTCTTCCAGGAGCAGAGGCGCTGTGTGGATGGGACACTACAGAGGGAGGTCAAGAAGGTCCGCAAAGCGAGGAACCGTCGGCAGGAGTGGAATATGATGGCTTTGGATAAGGAGCTGCGGCCAGACCATCGACACACCATACACCGGGACAGAGGCGCTTCCTCTGAGGGCTCGATGTCACCAGAGAACAGGTAGATGAGCAAACACCAGTGTGCTCTTAGTTTTCATCACATTTTATTCTTACGCATGAGGCTACATTTATATTTTCCTCATCAGGGGACACGGGCTGGATCAGCACCACTACCCCAACAGTATGAACCATGCTGGTCACGCCCACACCTACTCCGGCCCTCCACCCAGCGCCCTAGTTGCCCAGATGGCTGCCGGACACGCACCACGCGGAGTAGGGGAACACGACAACAGAGGCAGGACCATGATGGCCTATCAGGGTGGCACACTGGGCCGCTCTCACCACCACCACGTCCCACTGCCTCCTCCACCCACTGAGGTTATGAACGGTGGCTCTATGTCTCTCCCACCAGTGGACTACAGGTAAATGGATTCGTCTGCTTATTCGTTTTCTCGCTTTTTCCAGCAATAAGCAAAAAAGCTTCACAAAATGTTCTGCATACATATGTTTAAACTTTATGCACAGTGCATATGCAGGAACCTCATCCCAATCACTACTGACACTATACAGTAGGTCAGACAGTTTATTTTGCCATAAGCTGTATTTAATTATCCACTATATCACTAATAGTTCGGTATTTTCAGTATTCAAATTTCTGCCCAATGCTAATGCTTTTGCATTATTTTACATTTAAAAAAAATGTAAATTTAAACATGCTGATACACTTAGACTTTGAACAAACAAAAACATTCAGGGCCCATGGGCAGCTGCAGTCTTTAAATATGAGAAAACAAATCAGAAACATGAGACATAAATATCAAATCCCAGCACAACTCAGCTCCTTATTTAGCTTCGGTTCCCAGAGGAGCTGGAAGCTATCCCAGCAGTCATTAGGCAGGTTCAGGTTCCTGCACAGGTCGCCAGTGAAAGTGATTTTGCTGCTTCAGAAGACTTTGACCCTATTTTATAAAGTAAAACTTTCTTCTTATAATTTCTTCTTTTATTTTAGGTTGTATCAAATACTTAAAAAAAAAGCCAGCACAAATCTCTTACTTGAGTCTACTCTTGTAAAGTTTGAGCTAATGCTGCCACCTAGTGAGTTAGTATTTTTTGGTCTTCAAACTGTGGGCTTCCCACCAGAAGATATGTACTGATACGGAGCTGAATACATTTGATTTACATCAACGTTATCATGCTCATCTTTACTTTTAAGGAGGGAAATGTAAGAAAAAGTCACAGAAGTGTCAGAAAACAAAATTATTGTTAACTCTATTCACTCTCTTGTTCTTCCTCGTAGTATGGACGGCTATGCCAACACTGGTCCTCCTCCCCCTCCTCCTGCTCCTGTCATCCCTTCTGCTCAGACGGCCTTTGCCTCACCTCCTGGAGGTCCAATGCCTCCCGGACCAATGGCTGGTGCTGTCGGCTATGCTCCGCCTCCACCACCTGTATCTGGAGCCCAGGCTGCTCCACCTCCTCCTGGTCCTCCACCTCCTCCACTTCCAGCTGGTGCCTCCCACTCCACAACGCACAAGATGTCCTCCGCCGCATCCGCTGAGACCACAGCGGTCAACGACGCCCGCAGCGATCTGCTGGCTGCGATACGTATGGGTAAGAACTGTGCCTGTGTCTCCTTTTGATGTAAATTTGTCCTCTTTGGACATGTTTACATTTATTTTAATGTATTTATTTTTAACGACGCCTTTTATGAGTTTTCACGTTGTCTTATAACTTGTGTAATAATTGTGTAGTTAAAAAAACATTTCATATTTTTCTGCAGGCATACAGCTGAAGAAAGTACAGGAGCAGCAGGAGCAGCAGGCAAAGAGAGAGCCGGTTGGAAATGACGTGGCCACCATCCTGTCGCGACGCATCGCTGTGGAATACTCCGACTCGGAGGATGACTCCGAGTTGGAGGAGAATGATTGGTCAGATTAACACGAAGGCGTAAACAACCACACCAAAAGACACGCAGTCGATCGCTCTCACGCTCACCTGAAAAACGCCCACTTTTCCACGTTCACAGGTCGCCACAGACTTAGTTGCTGGAAACACACACATTACACCTACACACAGTCACATGCTGTGGGTTGATATAAGCTGAATGGTCCAAGACTGGAAATCTGGGGTTGTATTTGGGATGCATAAACACTGTAAAGAGACAAGTAATATAATGTAATGCTGACCACCCTGTGAAACACTAACACTGAGAACTGATGACTACATTACAAGCATTGTGAATACACCCCAGTGGATGTTTCTCTACCTGTTATTACACTATAGACACCCTGTGAAGGTGCTTATTTTCAACACATTCTCATCCCTGGGCGTCAAATACAAGCATCCTGTCAGATATCACCGTGTCACACAGATGCACACAAATTGGCCTTTGGCATCCTATCTGTGGCAATATCACAGGCCAAGAGATACCCGTCCTCTATTTTGCAGCATTTTTGCATTTATTAAATCTTAGATAGACGGATAGATAAAAGACGCTGGAGTAAGGCCTCATCCACGGTTCATGGCACCCACGCACTCCTAACTAAAATGTGTGCTGTACTTTCTGCAAGTCTGCTAGCGTCTGAGTGATTTCAGTTGTCACTTTTAAAAGAAGATCGATGGAGACTCCCAGTTGTTAACCTCTGTCGGGGTTGTCACCGTGGAGGTGGTGCTGAGGGTATTTAACCTACTTTTAATCATGCAAGTTACTTTAGACAAGGTGTGAAAAAGCGTGTGGTTCATTACCACGTGGGCTGAAGTCGGTGCCTTAGGCGGCAGATGTCAAGGAAATATAACAGGAATGTTTACCCTGCTGTCGTGTTCGTATCTGCAGCCGAGTGTAATGGAGGCTTAGGCGTTTTATACTTGAGCGGGGGCAGCGCGAAAGCAG
Source organism: Neolamprologus brichardi (assembly GCF_056152115.1). Lineage (NCBI taxonomy): Eukaryota > Metazoa > Chordata > Actinopteri > Cichliformes > Cichlidae > Neolamprologus > Neolamprologus brichardi. Next base: position 23,171,911 of record NC_142112.1, on the reverse strand, counting down.
TCCGGACTGCCCGTCTGCCTGCGGAGAGTGTTTGTTGTCAGATGGAGGCAGTGTACAGAAATATGTGGTACAACCGGTCTGTGGGTCACATACATACAGCGGGGAAAATAAGTATTTGACACATCAGCATTTCCAGCAGTAAGGGGATTTCCAAGTGGACTATTGACACAACATTCCCACCAGATGTTGCCATCAAGCCAAACATTGAAGTCATACACACAAATCAGAACATTTAAGTATACAAGTTAAACCATAATAAATAAAGTGAAATGACACAGGGAATAAGTATTGAACACACTTTATTTAATACTTTGTAGAAAAGCCTTTGTTGGTGATTACAGCTTCTAGACGCCTCTTGTATGGATAGACCAGTCGTCTGCATTGCTCAGGAGTGATTCTGGCCCATTCCTCCACACAAACGGTCTTTAAATCGTGGAGGTTCCTTGGGCCTCTTCTATGAACCTTAATCTTCAGTTCTCTCCATAGATTCTCTATGGGATTTAGGTCAGGTGATTGACTGGGCCATTCAAGCAACTTGATTTTCTTTCTTTGGAACCACTTCATTGTTTCCTTGGCCTTGTGTTTGGGATCATTGTCTTGCTGGAATGTCCACCCTCTTTTCATTTTTAGCTTCCTGGTAGATGGCAGCAGATTCTTATCCAGAATGTCCCGGTACATCGCTCCATTCATCCTGCCTTCAATGATATGAAGTCTGCCAGTACCCCTTGCTGAAAAGCAGCCCCAAACCATGATGCTTCCACCCCCAAACTTAACTGTTGGTATGGTGTTCTTGGGGTGGTGAGCAGTGCCATTTCTCCTCCAAACATGGTGTGTAGAATGACTGCCAAAAAGTTCTATTTTGCTTTCATCTGACCATACTATAGTCTCCCAATAATCCACAGGCTTCTCCAAATGCTGTTGCGCAAATTTTAACCGAGCCTTGACATGCTTTTTGTTCAGCAATGGAGTCTTGCGTGGTGAGCGTGCATGGATGCCATGGCGGGTCAGTGCATTGCTTATAGTTTTCTTTGACACAACAGTACCTGCTGATGCAAGGTCTTCCTGAAGTTCTGTCCGAGTGGTTCTTGGCTCTTGGAGTACTCTCCTGATTATTCTGTGGACTCCTCGGACAGGGATCTTGCGTGGAGCACCTGATCGTGGCTGGTTTATGGTGAACTGATGCTCTTTCCATTTCCGGATAATGGCCCCCACAGTGCTCACAGGAACATTCAGCATTCTGGAAATGCGCCTATAACCATTCCCATCACAATGCTTTTCAACGATGAGATTACGCAGATCTTGTGAGAGTTCTTTGCCTTTACCCATCATGAAGTCTTTCCTGTGTGCCTTCTGGGTAATGAGGGGCCTTTATGGGCCATCAATTAGGACTACAGCAGCTGATTCCAGTTAGTACTGATAGGGGACTGGGTTTCTCCATCAATACTGACAGATTTCAGGTGTTCTCCTGGCTTTCTATGTCATTTTGCCCCTTGTTATCTTCATGTATTCAATACTTATTCCCTGTGTCATTTCACTTTATTTATTATGGTTTAACTTGTATACTTAAATGTTCTGATTTGTGTGTATGACTTCAATGTTTGGCTTGATGGCAACATCTGGTGGGAATGTTGTGTCAATAGTCCACTTGGAAATCCCCTTACTGCTGGAAATGCTGATGTGTCAAATACTTATTTTCCCCGCTGTACATATAACTTCTAACAGACAAAGAGCTAAAGAGAAACCAATTGTCAAAAACAATGAGCTCCAGCGTATGTTTTGTGCTCTTGAAGTTTTGATCTTTAATGTTAATTTCATGCTTTTCTTGTTCCCAATGAACTCCGCTGTCACTCACCTCCCTATTCCAGCCCACCGTCAAACCTTGTCATTAGCATTTGACCTACGCGTGCGTCCAGCAGCGTGCAGTTTGGGATTTCGGAAGATTGGACAGGAGCACGTTTTTTAGCACAGTGTTCGAACAGAAACACATATGCAGACAGACGCATTTGCAGGACCATAAATTATGCTTTAAGCTCTGGTCACACCTGGTAGGTCCTGTTCACACACACCTGTTCTGTGATTCTTTCACGTTTCAATTAAGGTGCTAAAAAGCACTCGATTATGTCGAGATACAAGCCTTCGCAACATGAATCCTGCATTTTGAAAAATGCTGATTACGCCGTGTGTTTAAATGTGCTGCCAAGTGGTCTTTTATTAGCACCATGAGATAGATCCTCCGTCGCAACACACATGCCACCTTGTGCGTGTCTGTGAGGCCCAGCGGCTCAGACAAACAGGAGTGTTTAACGTCCTGGGAATGAGAACAGGTTGTTATTTTATGTATAGTTAAAGCTTGAGAGTGTTAGAATTATTAGAAACTTTCCTCTTGAGCTAACCAATGTACCTTTTTTTTAAAAACTATTTTTACTGAAACACTTATGATGTAGATCACCAAGCGAGACTTTAATGTGTAGACAATAACTGGAATTTATGGAGGAGCTGGCTGCAGAACAGATGACCAGAACGAGCATCTGAAATACTTTGGGGATGGACGGATGGATGAGACTTACTGATGAAGAGTATGATACGCTATTCAGTCGCCTGCTGTCGCTCACTGCTGTGAGGGAGGGGTATCGGGATTGGGGAGGGCGGGGGCATGTATATGCTAGTGTCAGCTGTGTAACCTTTGACCCAGAGAAAAATAAAATGATGAATGAACAAAAATTACTGGGTTTCTGTGTCTCTTCCCTGTTGTCATAGGAACGACAAATACCTGGCCCTTTAGTTTCCATGGGAACAGTACAGCTAAGAAGGGAGTTGCCAGGGAAACAGAAGAGTGCGAAAAGGGAGGGGCAGGGATGAACAAAGGGAGTCCAGGCAGGAGTTTTATGCACAGCACATGTTTGGTTTTAATACAAAATTAACAAGATCTCTCAGTTGAGTGAACTAACCAAAGCAATAAAAAGTACAACTAACACCTTGGAAAAATAGACAGCACGGTCACACAAATGTGGTTTTTTTCTTTTTACAATATCTCAGTTAAGTTAGTGCATGTTGATTATCGTTTATATTTTGCAGATACTTAAATTGTTGTGCCATTTTCATCCCCCCAAAAATAAAGTGCATTTCACATTGAGAACTACGCATACGTTTACACAAGATGCTCTTACCGTTTCCGTGGTGTCGCCCCTTTCTCCAAACCCAACCCTAAAACACACACGCAGACACACATACCCACACATTCGCGGACCCTTGAGCAAGGCTGGGCAATTACCTTTCCTAAGGGATCACATGAGTAACTGCGACTGTTGTTGAAGCTTGAACCAATTTGCTGAATTCTGCTCAAATAATATCACTAAGCTGGACCATATCCTCATTTAGATTTGACAGCATTTCTAGTAGATAACGGTATATGGCGTAAGCATGAATTGAGGATATGGTCCGGGAAGGCCACAAAGGGCACTGGCGGTGGGCAGAACCCCATGTACAAATGAGCGACGAATTAATTGAAAAAGAGAGGAGAGGTGGGGCACAGAAATAAGAACAAACAGCTTGTAGTGGGGCGGTGGGATTCATATATAGATGGAGAACTCTGAAATTCAGGTAAATTATCTCCAATTTATCCTTTGACGTTGACGTGTCCAGGGTGTACCCTGGCAGCAGGGTGGGGCCCTCCACAACAGTCCCAGTTTCTCAGGTTTCCCCTTGGGAGCATTAATTGCCCATCCCTACCCTTGAGTGTTTTGATATTTAGCTCTAAATTAGGTCTTCTCCTGCTTAACTAAGCGCCCATTACTGGCAACATTACCCACCAAAAATAACCGCTGTTTAGTACACAACCTTAAGTACTATGACACCGTGAAACCTTTGGGTACATTAACAGGTGCGTCTACAGGTAAGTATTACATCCAACATCACAGTCGTTTGCCTTTCTTGGATACAAAGCCCTTTTTCACATGTTCAACAATGAAAATCTCAACAATACTGTTGGTTGCACACAAGAGATTCACATTCGCCAATGAGAGAAAGTCACGTACCACCAAAACATCTCCCATACGCTTAGCCAAGCCTTCCTAATCATCCTGTAACCAGCCTTGACAAACTGGTGCATATTGAAGCGAGGAAAGTAAAGTCTTAACTGAACAAAGAGTCCACGTTAACAGCCAAAGTGGAGAAATGTCACTGAAAATATGGTGCAACCTTAACTCATCCTGTAGTTTGACTGGCTTTGGTAGCACCATGCACGGTGGGTATAAAGTCCCTCTTCTTCGGCATGCCTTATTTACAGAAACACACGAGTCGAGAGAGTCGGTTAAACAAGTTGATAAATACTACATTCAGAAAAAGGCTTTACAGCGCGGTTAATATATCAAGACAACATCAGAATCCGAAAGAAGTCAAGCCAGACTGAAGTGGAAAAAAATAGAACTTCTCAATGAATATAACAAAATAGACTTTTCTCCAAAGGTAAAGTAACAAGAGTTTGTGATGGTTTGTGGTGTGCCAGTCTGACCTGTCGGTGCTAATCAAATGACTACAGGGTGCAGTCTGACACTGTGCACAAGTTCACATACAAGGGCTACACTCCAATGCTTGGAAATGCTGTTCTTTAACTTTCCTCACTGATCCCACCTAGTCTGAGGCCAGAAAGATTAATACTGGGAGCCCCACAAATCAGGCTCTCTGAGAGTTGGGTGAAGCAGCAAGAAAGGAAAGAAGAGACATTATCTTTTTATTTGGAAGTAGCCTTTTTTAGCTCATAGGATCATTCAGAGGTCACTTAACGGACACCTGCCTCAACCAGACTAAACTGTTTAACGTAGAGTAAAATATTAGTGATAGAGGAGACAGAAGACACCAGCAGGACTAGGATCCCAGTTCATTTAGAGTCCCTTTCACTTTGGCTTGAAGTGCTGGAGCTCCCTCCGGCCACTGCACCCACCTCCTAGTCCCATCTCCTTCCAAGAAGCTCTACAAACACATAACGAGGCCACTCATTTCAGAATTGACAGGAAGACTTACAGCATATTCCTATAAGGTCAGAGGTCAACAGGACTTGATATGTCTCAGACCTACATTATTCCCCCTCTGACCCACACAAGGAGACAGATTCTGGTCTGCTGAGCTGATGGATCACACGCACACACATGCACACACCCAGAGACCATGCAAAACAGTCCCAAATCACACATTTGAGATGACAAAACTCAGGACGGACAGTTCGTATGCTCACAAAAGGCAGAGGCAACAGGAAAAGAAAGTTCACATTTTCACCCCAGTGTGATAAATGATTGAAGACCGATGTAGGGTTGTGGAGAAATGAGGCAGTGGTGTCACTGTGATGAATGAGTAGTTTCATCCTCTTTTTTTCCCTTTCCCTCAGCCATGGGAGTGATTATGTGTCTATCATCCATTTGAAGATGTATCTCTGAAGCATCACTCATAGTTCGCTGAGCCTGTTCTCTGCAACACATCGCCAAGATGGTACTTGACTCTGTAGGAAGAAGTCGCGGTGGGATGCGGATGTTATTGCTGTCTGAGTATTGCTTCGCGTCTAAAAAATAACTACCAATCGCAGGCTGGTTATTGCTGAATAGAAAATAAGGACTTGACGATTTCGAGAAGGTTGCAGACCTGTTTTTAAACCAAAATATTCTGGAGAACTAACTCAGAGCAGCTGAGGAGTGATGTGGAATGATCATTATCAGAGCATCTGAAGCAAAATGCTGAAACAAAAACCTCTCCTGTGACCTTGGTGCAATGATTTTAGCTCTTTCAATGCGAGTTACATTATACATAAACACAATTATTTGGGTCATGGCGACATCAGGAAACCACGGCACATTGCCTGCAGCGACCTGTGTGACTTACCACACTGAACTCGGGAAGAGCAATGAGGGACCTGCATGCAAATTAAACCGGGCCATTACATGCACACCTATTAATGAGGTTGAGGCTCTTTGGGAGGGAAACATGATCAAATAAAATAAATAGTATAATTTTGCTACTCTGGTTCCATTTATTTGACCAGCTGTTTTTCTTTTATATGTTTGAAATGTAAATCTCCCCTCAGGAGGTGGAGGAGGAGAGGTATACAGTCATGTTATTTAATCCAACAGGCCTCTATATGGTTTGATGCCTCCATCCACACTAATAAAAAATGAAAGAGGGGGCTAATGGGGAAAGTCTCTCAAGTGCTTTGTCTTGGCCCTCAGAGATGCGAGCTGAACTAAAATACCTCCAGAAAGGGTGGAAAAAAGGGATGAGAACATGAGAGAGGGGAGAAAAGAAAGAGGGAGCGGCTTGATTTCTTTCCGTTGAGAACGCAGGGCGCAGATCAGAGAGCTCCGGGTCTATTTATAGCTCTCCGCGGCTGTTTAGCTTTCGACGCACGTTCAGAGTGCAGCAGCAGAGCTGCCAGGTTGCTGCTGCTCCAGACGGGCTTTGCTGTGGAAATGCCTGCGTACTGAGCCGCGGTCGGCTCCCTCCCTCCTTCCTTCTCCGCTCATCACAAACTAATGCGCCGTGAGGTTTTTACACAAACACACACGCAGACACACATGCACACACGCAGGCGCAAACTAACAATTCCTCCCTGTTGGTGGAAAATAAGCACATGTCCTCAAGTGGTCCGGTTCCGCTTAGTGTATGCATGTCTTATATATACAGCTGCTGCCTTTAACATGTGATGCACTCAGTGCTCTCTGCAGACATGAGGAAGGGTGTGGCGTGGGTTGAACGGGAGGAAGTCCCGATAGTGGTCTTTATTGGGGAAGACAGTGAGATACTTTGCCCTGTGGTACGTGTGTCAAAGAAAAGAATGCCATCTAGCCATCCATCCATGCATCCATCTGGCTGTGGATGATTAACCAATCTGCGTCTGCCACTGACATCTCCAGGCCAGAGCTCAAGCCACAGCCCTCCACCACTGCTCCGGACCTCCTCTGCTGCTGCTCTCTCTTTGGCACTGGTAAGAACCAGTGAGGAGCAGAGCTGACCCAGGTTGCCTCTCTTTCTTCCCACCTGGGTCTGCTTGGTCAGACATCACTCGGAGTCCGTGCACGGTGGGCCACACTGGTGGGAACACAGCCGCAGCACACCAGCCACAGCGCCTTCTGAATCTCCTGGTTCCTGAAGGCATAGATGACCGGGTTTATGACCGAATTGTAGGTGGCAGGCACCAGCGTGGCGTAGGTATAGAGCGGCGGGTACGTGTAGTCAGCGATGAGCGAGTAGACAGTGAATGGCATCCAGCAGGCGGCAAAGGTACCCAGGATGATGGCTAGGGTGGACACGCCCTTTCGGGTTGTGACGTAGTGGGGTGTGGCAGCCAGGAAGTGGTGCTGCAGGGCGATTTGGTGAGCGTGGCGCATCACGATCTTGCAGATCTGGACGTAGAGTTGCAGCATGAGACCGAAGAGCAGCAAGAAGGAGACAGACAGCACGGCGATGTTATTTTTTGTCAGCGGCCGCACCACGCTGCATGTAGCCGCCTCCGCTAGGCAGTTGACCCCTGTGACGGGTAGCAGGCCTAGACAAAGGGACAGGCCCCACAGCAGCACAAGCATGGTGTAGGTGAAGGCCGCTGTCCGCTCTGAGTTGTAGGTGAGGGCGTAATACAATGATAGGTACCGGTCAATAGTGATAGCCAGCAAGCTAAAGACAGAAGCAGAGAATGAGGCCACTATCAAGCCCACAGTCAGCAACTGGGCTGAATCAGAGCGAAGCAAGTAGGCACAGGTGAAGTGCAGCACGAGGCCCAGGCCGGCCAGCAGGTCAGCCAATGCCAGGCTGCCAATCAGCAGGAACATGGGAGCTCTGAGTGCTGGGTTCTGCCAGATCACAAGCACCACCAGAGCATTCTCACAGGCTATCAGAGTCCCAGATGAGCACAGCACAATGTCCCAGGGGTTGACCAGCAGCGGCAGCTGGCTGGGCCGCAGGGAGTCTCCCGGTGGAAGCGTCCCCAGGCTGGTGCTGTTGTCCATTGGTCCACCACCTCCGCTGGCCCAAGCTGTGGAATCAGGAGCCAGCCAGCTGGGGGTGACTGGTGGCTCTTCACTCATTGTGCCCCCCGTCTGAAATTGACAAAAACAAATACAGGTCACCCTGATGTTATGCATACTTTGATGGCCAAAAAGAGCACAAGAAGCATCATATAAACCGGCCACAAGTGCCTCTTTTTCTATGTTTTGGGCTTTTTACACTGGAAGACAAAAACAGGGGCTGTTTCATCAGTACTGTCTGCATCATACATCTCAATCCATGCTGTTAAGACCCAGGGTAACTCATTCCACAGACAGTCAAGGTTATATACAGTGCAGGTGGTGCACAGAACTTTAAGAGCAAATTAGCAAACCCTCACATTACCTCAGTGTTGCTTGAATTAAATAAAAGAAAAATCTGTATTTTTCTTTTCCATCCTTTTAAAACAATAAAAGCCCGCGCTGAAGAAGAAATACGCTGATCCATAGGGCTAACTGGTATTTTCCTTTGGGAATTTAACCCATGACTGCTAAGGAGATTATAACACTTTTTTTAGTGTGGCAAGAGAAAAAATCCCAAGAGGATAACATAAAGCAGAGCATGCTTTGCAGAAAAAATCCCAGGCCAAGACAGCCAAATATCGATAAACTACCAGAGGCGATAGCAGTAAGTTAATTCACAGACAAGTCCCGCTCTCCACAACAGAAGACACCGCACCCGTTATTTCAGGAATTGCTTGTTTCTTCCTCTCATACCATAAGTGCCGTTTTATCTTGTGCACCTTGCATAAGAAACACACTGGCTGCTCCACGTCAGCAAAAGGATGCTGTAGGGGGAGGAAAAAAACCACACGCACACACACAGGCGGCATCTTTCCATGCATGTCAAGGATGCTCAATAATGCGCCTCCACACCCAGCCTACCTTGACTGTGAGCTGAGACTTCCCGGTCTAGATTGAAAAACGACAGCCTGACATTTCCACGGTATCTCACTGTGGACGAAGACGCAGCTCGGGAGAGGGGGATAAATGGAAGCAGAAAAGAGCGCGGAGCGGCTCTGCCGTTAACGGCGCATCGCTGTGGACTGCGGCTGTGCAGGGAGCAGCGAGCGGAGCAGCGGCGGAAGAGATGAAGAGGAGGTGTGAGTGCGAGGGGGGTGGAGGGGTGATGAAGGAGGAGTCCCAAATGGGCCAGATTGCCAGAGACCGGCTAAACTCAGTTAAAGAGCTAAATGTGTCTAGTCCGTGGCGTCTCAAGGACAAAGACAGTCGTGAAGCGCGCGTACAGGTGTCTGCGCTCTAGTACGGCACGGTTCGCTTATTCTGACACGATTTCCGTGCAAAGAGCACACATATGATAGTGCAACACTGGATCCTAATCTCATGAGGTTTGATCACTTGATCTGCAGGGTTTTGTTAGTTTCTGTGACCCATACCCCCACCCGGCTTTTTTCTCCTTTTTGCTACCCGACTCGTTTCACGCGTGAAAGTGCTGGATGCAGAGGCTCGGTTTCCTCCCGCGACGCCCTGCTATTCTTGTCCAGTCTGTGCTATTAACAGCAACCCAGATGTGTGTCACCCAACCTCCTCCCGTTCCCGCTGTCCTCCATCTTCTTTGTCACATCCCCTTGCACCTCTGCCTCAGAGACACCTCGTGTAAAGTGAATCGGGTGGGGAGGTGAATACACCTGACTACACTTAACTGACCATGCAGGGGGTAACAACGGCTGTGCGCGTTTCTTTAAAGGCACCTGTCTTTTTGGGCCTGAATGGATTAAAAATAGCTCCTGTTGTAGCGGGAAGGCTGCAATACCAAGTAACACCACTAAGGGGCGACGTTGAGTCCCCATATGAGTCATCAGTGTGCACCTTTGGGACTCGAAAAAGGGAGCACACCCAGCCTCATTCTTACTGGCTTTATTTCTTTTTCTTTAAAACAGAAAATGATCGCTTCACAACAGGCCTTGTTTTTCAAGCAAACCCTCACATTAAGCTTGCCAACACCTACAAAACGGTATCAAAAGTGCACCATAGTGTTAATACGTCTTCTCAAGGTCTAACATTTTCCTATGATAATATTATCTTCTTGTAATATTTATACAAATACCATTCTGTACACTGTAGAAATACACAGCCTGGTGTGTCCTCTATGTGGGACACCCACCCACTCCCCCCAACAATTGATCTTCCTTTACATCCATGATCCTCTCTCAGTACGTTCCAGGTCACAATGTGGGGGGTGAAGACACCAGGCCAATGTTACATCATATGAATTATTAAATACCCATTCAACCCACACCCAAAGAAAAAACTAAAACGCCACTCATACAACCAACAAACATCTGTACAACCCTCATTCAAAGTCTTTTTCTTTTTTAAAAACAATCTTGACACAGTTTGCATTCAGTATCGTCTTATTGTCCGAGCAGCAGCAGCAGCAGCGGATGATGGGCGGGGGGCTGTGGAAGGGGCAGGAAGGACGGGGTCAGGCTGGTACGTATGGGGAATTTCCACGGCTGAGCTGCACTGCTGAGTGTGTAAAAAGCACAGGTATGGATTACAGCTGTGCAGGCAGGTATGACACCGTGCAGGCTGCTGTGGTGCGTTTAAAGTCTGCCGCCGTCCACGGAGAGGAAACAGAGCATTTCTCTTGGGTTATGCAGTAACACACAAGGATCCAAATTTAGTCTCTGGACTGATAAAAGAGGATGTAGCCCGACTCAGAGTTCTTGGAGATTTCAGAAGTGAGACCGTAGAATTCTTCTATGGCCTGTGCATCGATTTTCTGTGGAACAGAAATGGAGAATGATTTTCTTTAGAAATAGAGGCTTACAGTGAACTCTAAATCACACAAACACACAAATAAACTCACTCACCTCTACAATATCGTCATCAAACAGCAACCAGAAGTCATGACTTTTCACAATGGCAATGTAGTGACCCCTGTTTGGACCACTGAAGAGAAATAAAACAGCACATTAGCTCAGCAAAGTCACTTTTAACCATTAAGCCTGACAGGAGATTTATATTTTGGTGTTAAAACTACACCCTACACCCTTATCTGTAGTCCAACTCCCTGGATTGTGTAACAAAACCTCGTGATTAGCCTGTTCAGTACTGTTAATTCTTCCTGTGCATTTCCAGCTACTTTTCCACTGCAGTTTTTGAATGAATCAGTAATAATCATCACCTCAATAGGAGGACAGAGACGTCAGCAAATTGATGGAGGGAGATTTGCCAAAACGATTCCAACAAGCACTTACTCAGGTCCACTCAGTTTGAGCCATTTCCCCCATTTGAGCCACTTACATATGTTAGTTACATTGTATACTCTGCAAAGATTCACTGCACAAGTCTAAAATCAACAGTGACCATCTAAACGTGGAGGTTTGTAATACTACAACAGATTCAGTAGCATGTGAGAGAAAGGGTAAGAAATGACTTCTACATTACCAATTTATAAGCATTAATGGATTAAAACACTCTGTATATAAAACACTCAATATAAATCAACACTCTTCACTTGAAGTGAGTCATCTGTGTTTGTTTGGTTTTCAGACACTTCTCTACTGCTAAGTGACAAGACGGGTACAATCAAAGCTTTAACTATTAATTAAGAAAATGTTAACACGACTGCAAGTAAGTCTGGTAAGTACAACAATATGCCAGGAAGCGCCTCAAGCCCTTTTTTGTATAAAACTGAAATCGAAAGCAGTTATTAATTCTGTCTAACTCGACTAACCTCAGCTTCACCTGTGCAGCTTTGATGTAACACTTTCTATTCTTATGATGCAATAAGCCTGACGAAATGATAGGAAAGGGTTAGAAAACATATCATAATTTGATGTTTCTCAATGTTGCCGAGTTTAAGCAGGTAAGCTTAACAATGCGAGCTTTGAATCATCATTATGAGACCAGTTATTAAAAGTGCCAGCCTGATTGTTATTGTTTAGGTCTCCTTTGTGCCTCTGAAACAGCTGTGACCTGTCAGAGAGCGGACATTGGAGTACACAGTGTCCTGTGGGTTGTGAGGCCAAGATTTATCACATTGAGGGTTAGAGTTTCCCAGGAATACTCTGGGTATAGGTACATCGCAGCTACCAGAGCTGATGGAGCATTTCAGAAGCGGCTCCCCGTGTTGCATCTTTCAAAAACGGTACAGTGTCTGTTTTTTATGTTAGCTTTGTCACAGAGCAAGTGATGAGGACAAGAAATCAGAGAATCCACACACCCACTGTATTCCTGGTTTTAGTCTGTTAGTTAGTTTTTGTGGTAAGGAGGGCACGCTGACTTGCTGGGGGAAGACTCTTGGTGTACCTACGGGGTGTTGTTTCTGGTCTTTGACAAAGTTTCGGTGAGCATAATGCATAAAAGTAAAATCTAGCAACTAATGTGCTGAAATCTGAAAAGTGGGATAGAGCCGGGGGCTTCCATTACAGAGAATGATTGACAGACTATGTGGCTGATGCAGTTGCTTCTACCAACTCAGCTTCCTGGAGAAAATTTTGCAGTAAAAGCCTGTTAAGAAATTTTATAACCCCTAAATATAAGTATGTCCAGACAGGTGGAAAAACAAGTGGCAGATGTGCGGTGAACAGCTGGCAGACCACTACCATATATTTTAGAGTTGCTGTTTATTTTGCCTTTCTGGGAAGAGATAAAGGGCAATATAAACTGTACTTGGAAGACAGACGTTTTGGTTTTTTTTGGTACGGTTCATCTCTGTAACATCATGAGCAGTTCACCTGTCAAAGGTAAACACTGAAGTATTTCACTTGCACCCAGTAAGAAGGCAATAAGGAGTAGAAAAGTGAACCCCCAATTAAGAATGACTTCATACTGTCATTCTTCATTCTCAATAGTGAGTAATATTCATGAAATGGAAAGATTTACTTTCTCTTTACATTTACGGGCTAACCAATTTACAAAAAATTGAGAGAAATTGATGCATGATATAATTGTCGGTTTTATTTCTGTGACTAATCAGCGGCTTTAGCCTTGACAATCAATGTCATGCTACGAATTCATCCCTGGAATTTAGCTCGACGGGAGACAGAAAAACTCAAGTGTAATCTATTATTCCTAAAACAGCTGTGGAAAACTGGACTCTGTTTCAGCATCCACTTGCTGAAAAGCAGGGAAACACCTTGAATAAACACAGACAGACTAACTCCCAGTGACACTGGGTCAAAGGCAGCACAGACATGAAGGAGAACACAGCTGAGCATTGATGGAAACTTAAATGAGCTAAACTTTGTTATATTTACTTTATCTACCTCATTTCCACTTCTACAGCCAGATTAGAATCAGCAGTTAACCTACTAACATGCACACCTTTGGACCATGGGAGGAAACCGGAGTAGCTAGAAGAAAGGTAGTAACACATAGCAAGCTAACGCCACAGGCGCCTCAGGAAGGTTCAAACTAAGGTAACTGTGCTAACCACTGCACCACCCATGCACAAAAGTCTACATGTTGCCCTATGAGATTCAGATGTAATGCAACTTTACTCTTGAGCCTACGGGTTCAAATGTATGTTGTTATTAAAACAAAGAATTAAGTGTTTATCTCTCTATACCGGTTATGTGTTCACATACACACCTCCCACAATGCACCACCACGGCGACCAAGTCATACAGCCTCTCAGGATTGGTGGCGTCCCCGGAGGTGTTGAAGAGGCGGAGTTCCAGGGGGAAGACGACGCGATAGGACAGCTTGGTGTAGCGTTGCAGCTGCTCCATGTATTTAAAGCGCTTCAGGTGCAGAGCTAGGATCATCGGCAGCTTCTTTACACGCATCCTACATTTAAAAAGAACAATGACGAGTGCAACGCTGAATATAAATGTCCAACCACAAACAAAATCATACATTAATAATGAACCTATACACCGACCTCTTGTGTGCCTCCTGCTTGCTTCTACATTCTTCACAGTAGTATTTGTACTCACTGCACAGTGTCTCTGTGTTACTAAAACCTCTGAGAGGAATCAAAAGAGAAAACTGGTCAATTTTAACTCCACATTTAAAAATACAACAAAATGCAGGTTGTGACTCACTTCCAGTTATTAACAGGCCTTTTTGCAGGAGCTATTCTGACATGAAATGGCCGGTAACAAAAATGTTAATAATAATTTCAGTCTGACTTAAATGGGCTTCAACAAAATGTGTTAGGAAAGATCTAAAATGGTTGAAAAGATCAAGTAACTGCAATCTAAAGACAGTGAAAATTATCCATTTCAGTTTCCAGGAGCCCAGCCTGTTGTCTCCAGATGGCTTTGTTTTGTCTAACCAACAGTCCAAAACCCAAAGAAACAAAGTGTAAGAAGAAAACAGGCAGCAAATGCTATCTTTTAAGAGGCTGGAACCATCAAATAGGTGTCATTTTTCACAATCGTTGCACGGAGCTACTAATTCTGTTCCCTCAATTGCTGATGCAGCAGTGTTGCTTTACCTGAGGCAGTGTGTGATGGAGGTATTCTGTTCTACATCAACAGAGAGGTCCAGAAAATCCTCATCTTTGCTGCTTATCTGAGAAGAAAAAAAAAGGAGTTGTAAAGGTTAGAATAACTGTTTTAAACTACACGGTCAGGTCTTAGGTTTTAATTCCTTAAGTTAAACAATGTTTGCACAAAAACTAAGCTCTGTGGTGCCACTGCAACTTTATCCTTGCAAGCATATTGAACAAATCTGTTTAAGCAACAGTCTTGTTAAGATGATATGACACCTTATGTGTCAGAATGAAGTGAAGAATCTCACCGTTTCACAGGTGAGGCAGCGCGTCTCATTGGTCAGAGTGCCTTGGAAGATCTCATGAACCCAAGTGGGGGCAGGTGTGGCATTGCTGTTGTTGTTCTGGGAGTCCAAAGTGCCATTGGCCAGGCGGCCGTTTGTCTTCTCCTGCTTCCTCTCTTCTTGAAGCAGATCAGCAATAGTATTCAGCAGGTAGTTTAGGAACTCGTGAGCATCCTGCTGCATGTAGTTGTCAAAGAGCTCTGAGGAATAAAAATCGCAACAAAAGCTGCATTTTTAGTGTTTCTCCAAGTTCAGCAGCAACAACAACAACAACAACAACAGGATGTCTTGCTGTCAGGGGTGGGCGGTATAAACGGAATATGGTAGAAACTATATAAATTTGGCCAACGATAGAGATTTTGACTATACCGCAATAGAGCATGTTGATGGTGTCATCATCAAGCTGCGCCTGTTTTGGTCGAAAGCATTGCAGCTACAAACAACATCATCTGCAAATTATGCCGGGCGGCAGTAATAGCAAAGAGAAGAAGCACTTTTGGAATATGGGGAAAGCCAAAACCTGAGCTTCCTCCACTTCCCTACCATTGATTCATTAATGCTGAATTCTCTCGCAGCTGCTCTATTCCCATGTTGGTGCAGTATATTAATGACTAACCTTGTATTGTGGATGGATTATCTCAGTTGTTCTCCTAACTGAAGTTTGGCCCGTGTATAGCATCCTGCTATGCGATTGCATTTGTCCCTAACCACCAGAAACTCTCACGTTAACTTTCATCGAGTGGAAAAAAGTTAGCGTTCATCCTCGATCTTCACTGTGCTAATGTTATGCTAACGTAGCTGTGTAGCTAGCGATCACATAGCACATCATTATATACCAGCTAGTCCAACTTCAGTAACCCTACAAACGTCACTGCTGTTTAGTTTTCTGTCTTCATTTATGTTGGAAGTGATAGCAGAGCTGTAGGTTTGAATTTTTTCAGACATCTCTCAGTCAGAACATGCTATATCATGTTTAGGTGGAAACTAGTGAGCTAACTTTCTGCTAACTTCTAACTCTGTTAAATGTAATAAATTCTGTTTTCATGGATGCCTGGATGTTAAACTTAATTGTTACACGCTGATCATTTTATTAAAGATGAAAGAATTTAGACAGTTTTTAACTCTCAGTGATGCCGCAGTGCTCCTTTGACTTTGGGACCTGAGGTTTTGGACCCAGATTACTCCGCAAGGCTCCTGACTACGGTAGCCGTAATGCTCTGACAATCCATCAAGCAGTGCGGCTTCATAGCTTACCAAAGTTGTACTAAAACATTTTTTGACAGATTTCTGTGCGCTGTGTGCTACATAAAATCTGTTTGAGGTCAGTAAGCACAACCACAATTCATACATAAGGCACACTGTCAATTTTTGAGAAAATTAAAGGATTTTAAGTGGGCCTTGTAGTTTGTAAAATACGTTATACAGAAGAAAAGAATATATTGCGATATATATCGTTACGGCACATGCTTCAAATTATACCGTGATATAGATTTTAGGCCATATCGCCCAGCCCTACTTGCTGTCTCTGCAGGTCAGCAAATTATAGTTTCACCCTCTGCAATGTCTTTTTTTTGTTCCACCAATCTCCCTGTCTGGATCAGTTCCTCTCACCATTCTCTTTGCGCAGTCGTGTGATAAACTTCTTGGGTGGTATGACTCCCACTTTCCTTTTCTGGTTGGCAATGCTGTGAAACAAATCAGCCAGACAGGTAAGCAGGTTCTCCTTCCGTCGAGGCTGACTCCGGTACGCCAAGATCTTCTCCCGAAAAGGCCGGCAGAAGTACAGAGCCTGCAGCACTGAGTTGCAATAGCAAGTGTTTCCAAACTACAAACAAGAGGAAAACCCAATGTGAGCACTTGTCAGGTACAGATGCAACACAGGTAGTGTTACTGCTCACTTACATTGACCAGACCAAAGTAGTGCTCATTGACTGGAAACTGCTCAGATCCAATCTCTTTCTCCAGAGCAGAGGCATTGGCGCCCTGTAAACACAGCAGACAGACAAATATTTTACTGTCCTCAAACAAGACAGATAATTTTCTTCAACACTGCATCCAAATCCCATTGCAAATCCTGTCTTAGCTTCACATTTTCAAGGTCATGTTTGCTGCTATAAATGAAAAAACAGTGGGTGCTTAAAGCTCCAAGACCAGCTTTTTTCATATTAAACCTTTTTTTTGCCAGGAGTCATAATTCTTTACCTGTTCTTAGACACAACTCAAGTCAACACGAGAAGCAAAACTGAACAAAACTGTATGTTTCAGAACAGAAAACGTTCAATTTCAAAGGTTTCTGAAGTTTACGATGACTCGGTGGCTGCATATGTATCCCTTTGGTATTATTTAGTACGGGTGAAAGGCTAGGACGCGCCGTGCAGACAGCAACAAACTGTGCAGAGTAGATCTGGACCTGGAATGGGTCCACAACTGCGCAGCTAATGTTAAACAATGTCGTCATTGCCCGCGTTAATATTATCTGGCAGATTCCCACGACAACTTGTCTTTTCTCCTCATTGTTTTCCCGTCACATACCGCAGATTAATCCTCGGAAGTCACCCATTATCCAGCTGTGTTTCAGTTGCTGGCAAGCAGAAACACTGGTTTAGCTTTAGTTACCTTCACGTTAGCTAGTTAGCTGTAAATCACAGGTGCAGCAGGTGCACTGTCACCGGGGAAGCTGTGAGAAATGTTAACCAAATAAGTCGTCAAGCTATGAGTAATAAAGCAGCCAGCATTCCCGTGTGCCCGTCAACTGTCGTTAACAAAAAGCGGGGAGCG
Source organism: Neolamprologus brichardi (assembly GCF_056152115.1). NCBI lineage: Eukaryota > Metazoa > Chordata > Actinopteri > Cichliformes > Cichlidae > Neolamprologus > Neolamprologus brichardi. Next base: position 23,154,359 of record NC_142112.1, on the reverse strand, counting down.
GAGAAGGCGGTGGGTGGCTGCTTGCTTGGCTGGGCTATAGACGAAAAACTGCTTGGCTAGCACTGGCAGCAAAATTTACTGCTTTCATTTCTAATTCCACGGCTTAAAACGCCAATAGCAGCGCAGCCGCGGTTTCCGTACCACCCTATAGTCTGACTAATAACAGTATGAGACTGCCGCGCACTTACCATGGTACAAAAAGAGGCAAATTTGGAGACTGTCATTAGGATTTCCATTCGGCTAGCGCCATCTTCCACCACACCGCAGCGCGCTGACAAGACTGGGCTGGCTCCCCTCGTGAGGGTAGATTCTGCTGAGCTCGCGACGGAAGATCCAATAGCTCAAGAACGCGAGAGCGTTCTCTGTCGGGTGCTTCCGTTTTAGCTTTAATCACGGAAGTGAGTAGCTTCAATACAGCGTATATAAAAAAGCTTGTGGGTATTGTATTCACACATTATGACATTTCTTCGATGCCTACTCAGATGCAGTTATCTGGCGAATAAAAATCAAGCAATATCACGTGACGTGTTGTTGAGGCCCATGTCACTGAAGAAATTAAAGGTTGACTGAAGTCAAGTGTTGCGCATGCTTACATTGCATCCAGAGCCATTGAGTAAGTCCTCATTGCGTTGCACACAACTGTTCTTCTATCTTCATTTTTTCTTTTTTCAAATAATTTATTTTAAGACTGCCATTCTAGGACAAAATTTAATCAAATTTAATTAAGTAAATACCTAGCGTTAAAATTACCGGAGCAAATAATACATTTGCGAGAAAACACATATGACAGACGTGTCAAACATATAATTCTGGGACCAGAACAGGCCCGCAAAGGGGTTCAGTCTTGCACACTGATGGCTTTTCAAAATGTGAAAATTAGAGAAAGGAGGGTATCAACTAAATCCCATCAGTTCAATAGATAGATAGATGTGTAGTTAAACATCCCTACAGTGAAAGAACGTGAAAAAGATGATATTATCTATATAAAGTTAGTTTCACTGATCCACCTTGCTAATGAACACAATACAGATCTATTTTTGCATTTGTTATTTTAACCTATAGGCATTTCAGGTTATGGATGTAAAAATTTGGCTAAAATAATTAAAAAGTTTTATGACATATTGTTCAGTACTGGGAAAATTGGGATTTTTGTATTTTAATATTAAAAAATATACCACAGTTCTAAAATATGCCCCAAAACCCATTTTGTAGTGTTTCCACCAATGTTACTATAGCTAACTAAAGTTAAACCTTCGTTTAGAAAATATTTTATTTAGGTGAAATAAAATTAAAAACTAGACTTATAGAATAAATACGGAAACAATATCATGCGTTTTAAAAACTATCTAGGCTTATAGTAAAATATAATCAAGAAATATCATATTTGTCCACAGAGCCAACCTGATGATGTCTACTTGAGCGTCTGGAAAGTGTTTTATTGTTGTATTATGTTATTGTATTATTCAGCACTTCATAAATGTGAAAGTCTGACAATTGTAATCCATGTACTACAAAACCAAGACTTCAACCTAGGCGTTACCGCTTGCTCTCTCTCGGTCGTTTTTTCGTTCAGGCAATCTCACGGGCTTCCTGAATTAGCTTCACAAGGCGGAGTTTCGGGGCCATTGCTCTCTCTTTCCGCCGTACCCGCCATCTTGTAGAGACCGGGGGTAAGATGTTCTCTGTTTAAAAGTCGATTTTCATCTATATTATCCCTTCTTACATGCAGAGTTTCACTTATATATCCACCGCAGTTGTTCCCTCGTGCGCCACGATGTTGTTAATGGTTGAAAAGGCGTCACTGGGAGTAGTTTTCTCCGTTTACAGCCCTCCGGTTCGGTAGCGTGGCTCTCCATGTGGGCCTGCCAGGCAGAGGAGCGTTTAATAGAAGCAGTTTTTTGCTCCCTCCGAAACCCTTTTATTCCTACTGAAAGACACGAAACACCGATATTTTACATTTTCATTAAAGCGTTTTTCATGACGTGGCTCTAAAATGTTAGATACCGTTCAGTATAGCGGACTGAATTGTCCCTGCTAGGCTGTGCATTGCTATGTTTCGTGATGCGCTGGCTATGTATAGTAGTTTTGTAGGCTAATGCATCTCTGTTGTTGAAAAGTGAGGGATATTTGGTCGTATATTTTATTTATCGGCTGTTTGTGTAGAAAGAGCTCATTCAGCAGGTTTGTAGTCATGTGACGAATATGAACTTCCACGTGTTTATGTTACAATGTTGAAAACAATATGTTTTCTCTAAGTGACAGTCGGTCTAATTTCCCATCATCTGGCGCAGTTAAATGTAAATAAGCTCCTTTATTGACTTAAATTATTACACACCTGTTAAAATTACGTGTTTACATTAGTAGGCAATGGTCACACTTCCGTGTGTCTAATCTAAGTGTTTTCTCCCAGTAATCAGGCATCATGACGAACACCAGAGGCAAGAGGAGGGGGACCAGGTACATGTTCAGCAGGCCATTCCGCAAGCATGGTGAGTCCAAGTTTGAAGTGCAGGTAAACTGCTCACAAGTGTGTGTATAAAGTCTGTAACGTGTCTTTCCTTCTCTCTTTCACAGGCCCAATCCCTCTGTCCACTTACATGCGTATCTACAAGAAGGGAGACATTGTTGACATCAAGGTAAGCAAGATCAAAGCACTACCTGACTGAGACACCCCAGTGATTATGAAGTAAATGTGCTGAGTTCTTTAGAAAGTGCTTTGGGAAATGTGCATGTCTTAAAATGTGTTTTAATGACCAAGTGTGCCTAATTCAAATCAGACCTAATTTAAATAAAAGGATCACATGTTGAGCAGCTACTCCGCATGGGAAAGAATTTGCCAAGTGGTTTGTAGAAATGCATTGCCTAATCTGGTGATTAACAGGATTAAAAATTGATAAAACTATTATGATTTTGTTTCAGGGCACAGGAACCGTTCAGAAAGGTATGCCTCATAAATGCTACCACGGCAAGACAGGACGCATCTACAATGTAACCCAACATGCTGTCGGCATCATTGTCAACAAGCAGGTCAAGTAAGTAAGATCCTTTATTTTTGGATGTTTAGATTTGTGCACTTCGAGCTAGCACACACCAGAGGACTTAGAACGTCTGCAAATAAAAGAATCTAATAACTAATCAGAGAAACTGTTGATCAACTCGGCATGGCCGGGTTAAGTCTTGATTCCAACAATGTGATCATTATTGCATTAAATGTCTGCTCTCACTGGTGTGTGTTGGCTCATGCACTTTACCTAGTGAGAGGAAAGATGACCCCATCTTCACTTTGCTACCATGAACCGTTCTGTGCATGGTGGCCATTCATGTGGGGGAAAGCATTTCATCCTTAAGAATCCCAGCATACCTTCCTCTGTGTTGACCTGGGATTTTATGCAGGAGACATTTGGACATTGAAAGACCATTTTCACAACACAAAGGAAACGTTACCATTGCCCAGTTTCTTTTTTATAAACTGTTAATTGAAATTGTTCACACTCACAGAGGCAAGATCCTGGCCAAGAGGATTAATGTGCGTATTGAGCACGTGAAGCACTCAAAGAGCAGGGACAGCTTCCTGCAGCGCGTTAAGGAAAATGAGCGCAAGAAGCTGGAGGCCAAGCAGAAGGGCACCTGGGTGGAACTGAAGCGCCAGGTATGAGCCAAGTTTATTGTAACACGTGAATAGAATTGTTAAAGCCTGAAATATTTGAAAAGTAAAAAGATCACGCAGATGTGTAATTTGAATATAATTAGATTTATTAAAGGAGTATTTTTGTGCTTCATTGTATTCATTTCCCTCTGTCTCCTCAGCCTGCTCCTCCTCGTGAGGCTCACTTTGTCACCACTAAGAGAAATGAGCCACAGCTGCTGGAGCCCATCCCATACGAGTTCATGGCATAAAGTGCTTGATTAAAATAAAAAATATTTGTACACACACTCCTTGCAGTTGTGTCATCAGTTCACACATTTGATCATGTATTTCTGTGTCATGATGAGCCATCACTCAGTGATGATTCTCCTCCTTTGATTGCTCTAAATGAAATAAAGAGAATTTCATTTCACCGGCGAACTGAGAGTGACTGGCACACATGTCACAAGCATTTCATATCTGCACAGCTGTAGCTGACAGGTTTCTACTAGTTTACATTTCCCCAGTGAGTACACAGGAGGGTAAGGACAATATGGGCGTTTACACCTAAACGCAATAGTGAGAATAATCTTAAATATCTTAAACTTGCTTCCTTCAGAAAGCTGTATGTCTGGATTTGTACACAATCTCAGTTAGATCTGTGAAAACCAGACAAACTTCCCCTGTTCTGGATCACGTGTATCCATATCTTCTCAGTAATGCCAAACAAAAGTAATAAATTACAGTTTGTATAAAAAGGGGTGCAGGGTAGCACTGTTGTGTCACAGCAAGAAGGTCCTATGAGCAGGGTTTGACTCCACCATCTGTCCGGGGATTTTCTGTGTGGAGTTTTCATGTTCTCCCCATGTTTGGTGGGTTCTCTGGTTTCCTCCCACAGTCCACAGAAATGCACTTAGTGGGTTTAGGTTAATTGGTAATTCTAAATTGTCCATATGTGAGTGTAAATGATTGGCTCTGTAACACGGCGGCAACCTGTAAAGGGTTGCCACCCCACTTCTTCCTCTGTGGGTAGCTGTTTCCCTGATAAATGGAAGGGCATTGATAAAAGGGGGGATGACTTTAAATGAGAAAAAGTGATGGCACTGTTTAGACAACAGAGAAAAGCTGTTTTCTGGAGGTTTTTAAGAGCTAAATTTATTATTGTGATAACGATTGCTCAGTTACACAGTGTCTGGCAACACCAACACTATATGTTACCTTAAAAAAAAGCAACTTTTGGTTTGAAAAGTTGAACTCAGAATACTGAGCATTTCTGTATATAAAATTAGCAAATAAATAAATAATGACATTTTCAGCTATCAACTAATCTATAAAAGCAAGCCCAGTGTTGTTTTTTAAATTATATTTACCACTTATTATCTAATTATTTATGATATATATTATTATTATTATGTTATTTATCATTCGCTGGTTTGTCACTACAGACCCATTCACTCCTGCAAAGTGTGAAAGCAAGCCTCGGTTTCAGAGTTTAAATTGTTGTCATTTAGTGATACAGAAACAGAATGCATGTATCACTCATTAAATATCATCAAAGTGGAGAAAATGAAGCCAGAGAGTTCCCTGGAAGAATTAAAAAAATAAAAATGGTGATTAGATGTGTGCAAGTTAGATCGGGCATATAGGTAAATGAAAATGCATATCAGGTCTCAGTCAGGTAGCTGGGTTTCTACTGTTTAGACAGTAGGTGGCAGTGTGCACCAGGGTGTGTGCTGAGCTCAGCCTGAAGGCATCAAGTGTGTGGCTGGACAGATGAACTAAAGTGTGCTGATGTATCATATTTGGTGAATGTGAATTTTAAGTTTTCATTAACTTATAATTTAGACGTTAGTAATTTTTTTGTCTTATTACTCATTTAATAGATAAAATCTGTGGTTTAGAATCCTTTGAATAGCAGTTTAAATTCTTAGCATCTATTAACAAGATAATACTCTAACAATAGTTACTGTATTTGTTCCTGTGGGAAGCCAATGAAGTCTTTTTACGCAAGTAAAAGTGAAATAAAGCAGGATATAACATTTTCAATATTATATTAGATAATACTAGATTCTAGTACACTTTGATGAATCTACAGGGAGTTGATAATTATGATGTTATCTGTTGAATTCATCTCAAATCTAAAGTATTGACCTGTGAAGAAGATTTTTTTTTTATTATTGGATTAATTACTAACAAGCCAAATCAATAAATTTAAACTTCACTTAAAAGATTCAGAATACCATATATTTATGTTTTGCAATATCCGGGCTGGACTTTGGGCCATTACAACATCTTGATTCTTAATTTTCAGTCATTTTATTGTAGATTTGCTGAGTTGCATGAATCGGTTTCGACCCAGCTTTAGCTGCTGGACCGATGGCCTTGATGTGGAACAATAATTCAGAGTCAGGGTAAAACACTGGATTAGGTCCTGTGGGTGGAAGCCCAAAGCATCACCCCTCCACCACCATGCTTGACAGTCGGTATGAGGTGTTTGTGCTGATAAGCTACCAGCATTATGTTATCAGCATTATGGCCAAACATCTCCAATTCGGTCTCATCTGCTCAAAGGACATTGTTCCAGAGGTCTTGTGGCTCCTTCAGAAGCATCTTTGTTGGAAAAGTGCACTTAGTTTGTGACAAGACTGCATAAAGTCATATGAAAACTTTTTTTTCCCACACTGTATGTTAAGTTATGCGGTTCATAAAAATAAGGATATTTTAAACAATCATAAAGTTTCACTGTTTGGCAGCTGACATATGACCCCCCCACCTGCATACAAGAATGTGTACACAGGGTCATGCCTGTGTAAGTGTTTGTGTGTCTGTGTGTGGACCGCTTGATGTAGGCTGTTTAATCAGTGGAGGCTGAATGGCTGGCTGGTTACGTGACAAATAGGTTATCTCATCCCACCTCAGTGCTCTACCTAATATTTACACAAATTAGGACCAGTTTACAGAGATATCGCCCGCAAGGAGGAATGAGCTCAAGGGACTTTAAAAAAAATTACTTCTGTAGTTGTATTATCCGAGTTTGTATTTTTTTTTAAAAAAGAGAAAAAAATACTCGTAGAAGAATTTGTAAATAAAGTGTTTACTTCTAAAAGGCTAATTTCTGCCTATCCATAACCCTGCAGACCTGAGGTCATGATATTCATGCATGGATGTTATCAGGCCATTGTAATACGTGTCCAACAACCTGAAAAACAAAATGTAATCAGTCAATAAGCAGGCTGGCAGCCAAAGCCTTTGGTATTGATTGGAAAGGTCTGGAATTGACTTGGAGTGTCTAGATAAGAGAAATGGCATCTATGCAGATATTGGCTGAACATTTGAATTAAAAATTAAATATTGGTTCTCTGACAAAGGCCACCCCAGGTTTTTATGAATCAGATTCATGCTTTTGGGTGTTTTTTTTATTCTCAGCCAAGGAGACGATGCAAAAGCTGACAGAGCAAATTCAATAAGACTTTGTGGTCACTAACCAAAGAGGGATGTCAGTGATTTTTCGGCTGTCCGCTTCTATTTCATTCTGTGATTTTCACCTCACATACAGAGCCTGTGTGTGTGTGCTTGTTCTCACAGACACACACGGAGCGTCATGTGTGGCCCTGACTCATAGAAGTTACTGATTGAGGAAACAGAGTGTAAATAGGAGAGAGAAAGCAAGCGAGAGGGAGGAGGGCAGAAAGACGAGGCCTGTGGATAAAAGCCGCGGAGCACTATGAACTCCTTAATCACACATTTGACACACACAGATTGAGTCTGTCAGCTCAGCCAGCAGCTCGGAGCAGCTGTATCGACCCAGGACGTTACATATTAACCACACACACACAAACAGCAGATAGTTGGTCATGGACACAGACAAGAGTTTTATGCTGAGAACTTACATGGCAAGATATGCAGATATGACATTTCACAAGTATCTGCTTTCCCACTTTACCTGAATAACACAGAGTTAGTATTATCTTTGAGATTTATTTGGTTAATCTGCCCAGGATTTGAAATCTCTCAAAAAAAGTAAAAATGTCCCAATAAGCTCTATTCCCATTGTGATTTATTCTTGGAAAAGTGGTAGCTGTAACTGAAGGGAAGTACTGGAAAAAAATCAAAAGAGAAACAATTGTAATAAACAAAACACACCGTTACTGCTTCAATGGGAATTGAGAGGATAAGTAGCACTTAATAAGTGTGACTGGCTCTAGAAAAACAGATGAAGTTTTACTAGTTTGTTGGTGTGGAGCATTCAGGTTCGTGTCAATACAATGCCAAGAAAAAAACATCTGGAATGATTTTGGAAAACAACTGTTGCTGCCCATCAATCTGGTAGCTGTTATAATTTCCAAACAATCTGAAATCCATCGTTCCACTTGTTTTTCAACATTCGCCATGATTTCCAGTCTTCCCAGAAGAGGACAAATGTTAAAGTTCATGACAGCACAATTAGAAAAACACTGAACGAGCATGGCTTACCAAGATTAAGTTTGCATAGCCACATCTAAACAAACCACAAAGACTTCTTAAATGTGTTTTATAAAGACAAGACCAAAGTGGAGATGTTTGATTGTAATGCACAGCAACACATTTGGAGAAAGTCAAACAGCACGTCAGCACGAAGACTTCATACCAGCTGTGAGCACAGTGGTGGAGGGGTCATGATTTGAACTTGTTTTGGACTCACATCTGTTTAATAGTTAAAGAATAAAAATAAAAAACTTAAAGCACAATGATCCCAAGCAAAACAGCAAATCTAAAACAGAGTGGCTGAAAAAGAAAAGAATCAAGATGTTTCAATGACACAGTCAAAGTCCAGACATCAACCTGATTGAAATGCTGTGGTGGGACCTGAAAAAAAGACAACATTCCACAATGGTGACGTGAGAGACAGGATAAAGTAATACAGAAAAAAAGCCTTGAAGTTGTTGCTGCTAACTGTGATTCTACAAGCTCCTGAGTCATGGGGCGCACTTAGTTATTTGTAGCATTGCAGAGTCTTTTATTTTTTAAAGGGCACCTTTCTGTGTGTTGTTGGCTTTTATTTGGATTCGCCCTGATGATTCAGAGTATTTCCTAACAGATTCAGCGATGGGTAGATCCTCCTTGCATGTGCTCTATGCTGCTTCTCAAAAAAGAAATAAATCAAAAACAGGTAGCTAAGGAAAAATTAAGGAGTTCTTCCATTTTCATAATTGCGATTGAGTAAATGTACAAAAGATTCATAAGAGAATATTTAACTATACGTGCAGTAGACTGTATTGCTGCTGATACGTTGATGTTAGGGGTATTTCATGTTCCAGCAGCTTTATTTATTTATTTTTGTAACAATTTTTTCTACTTGTCTGTAACATTATTAAACTTGCTTAGAAATCTTATGTAAAAATGAAAGGTAGCTACAGCTACTTCAACCTTCTGCTTTAGCCCAGAGTTCTGAAATAACTGAGTTAGCTACTTTAGTTGCTGTGCTGTGAGGAGCCCATGTGAAATTCCAGTGAAAACCAACAAAGGATATGTATTTTTGCCATATGGGTGAACTGGCGGTTTTCATTGTGATCTTATTCCCCTCTGAGGCCTCATCATTCCTATTATTCTCCCAGGTCTTGGTTGGAAAAAAAGACCCTCGGAAATTGTGAGACTAATATCTGAGAATGTGATGCAAGTGTGGGTGTGACAGAGTGTTTGGGATAGGCCTGAAGGGCTTACAAAAGCACAAGAAAATCCCACTGCAGGTCAAACATGCAGTATCTGTGGGTGTGATAGGTGGGGTGAGAGTCTGTGTGGTTATCAGAGACAGGTGTAGGCACGGCCATACATGTAGGTATTGGGCCAGCTGTATTGATTCCGTCCCTGACAGCACAGGTGGCGGTGGTGTTGGTAGTCGGGGGAGGAGCCGGAAGAAAAGAGGGGGACATTGATAACAGTGTCAACTGACCCCAGCATGCTTGCCTGAAGCGTGGGAGGGCATTGAGGGAACGCCCAACAGGCTCTCAATAGGCCTTATTCACAAAAATCAGTCAAAGGTTTCACATGAGAGCACGGCATGGGCGCACAGGGTGATCTGTAATGTTTAGACAAGCAGATAATGTCACTGGATTGTCAGTGAATGATTTTTTTTAAAGCCTTAAAATTTGGGCTCAATTTATTTAAGGCTTAAAAATGTGTGAAAGAACACTTGTTCTATTGCAACACTGGATTTATAAAATATCAAACATCCTGGTTAAGTACATTATTAAGTACAGTTTGTTGATATAGTGTCTCTATATTCTTTGGATACTGCCGTATAATTTAGCAATTTTATATATATATATATATATATATATATATATATATACAACTTAAGTTACATGATTTTACAAATGCTAACACTTAAACCACCAAAATGAGAAATTCATATGTTAAAAATATTTTTAAAATTAAATAAATAAAATGACTAATTTTATTGAATACATACATACATACATACATATATATATATATATATACATATATATATTTGCACTAATGTCTTCTTTTCAAAGGTGATTTGATTTAGTTTCAGGTGTGCTGCTTACAAAGGAGCTCACTGAAGAAATATTTCAGACAACCATAAATCACACCAATCAGAGAGCCTTATTGGAGGGTTGATAAGATTAAGATTAGTGGAGTAAATTCAATGTGTGTGTGTGATTAATGGAGACAGGCAGTCGCCTCTCTCTGGGGCTGTGTGCCACACAGCAGATCAGCTGATAGAGAAACCTACTGCAAGGACTGCGGGTGACATTTTTAAAGCCTGTATCAATCATTGTAGAGGAAAGACTCTTGGACTTTTATAATGTTTGAGTATCATCGGGTCTAAATCATTTTCTAGCATCTTACATGCTAAATTAAGTAACCCGTAAATGTAGGTGACTGCAGAATGCGTAACATTTTATCATTTCAATGAGGCACAACACCCCCTTTTGCCTCAATTGGTACATTCCAATCATATAAATTAAATACACCAGACGTGGTGGATGTAGGTCACTCAGTGTCCTGCACCGATTAAAAGAAAACAAAAGTTTACTTCTTGGCCACACCTGACATCTCTTATTTAATATGGGGGAGAGGTTGCAAAGTCAAAAAACTTATGTTTGCTCATTTTTTGATTGTAAAGCTACATTCAGTAAACAGTGGAGGCTTGATGCTCACCTTTGCAAACACACAGGATTGGTAAGTGGCTCAGAAAGGCTAGAAGCATGAAACAATAAATAGCTGATGTGAGAATTGAATGCAGCTGATTGAATGGCTGCTAAGTGCTCCCTGGCCTTATGTTAAATCTTAGAAACCATTCTCCTGTGAGGGCTGTGACAAGAGCTTCTGCACCCGCTACCAACTCACCAGACATGAGCTCAGTCACAGTGGGGAAAAGCCACACAAGTAAGCAAGCAGTTTGTGCCTAATTGTCAAGTCATTAGGTTAAAAAAACAAAACAAAAAGCAAACCTACTTTTGATTGCTCTGAACAGTTACCTTCTTTGCTCTCCAGGTGTCCGGCTGATGGTTGCTCCGAGGCCTTTGTCAAGAACGCCAGCCTGAAGAACCATATGGCCCGAGTCCATCAGCAACAGGAAAAGCGATTTCAAGTATGGCTAGGCTTATTTTCTTTTAAGTTGTCCTGTGATTTCTTTATATTTGTTTAATTCTGCTGCTTTTTCAGTGTGATCATCAGGGCTGTGAAAAGGAATTCAACAAGAGGAACCAGCTGAAAGCTCATCAGTGTGAGCACCAAGAGAGTCTGCCTTTTCAGTGAGTGGCTGATGCAACAACTTGTTTTTTGTTTTGTTTTTTTTTCCATGTATTTGACAATTTCAAATTTAACCTCGTATTTATTTTCAAGTTGTTCCTTGACTGGATGCACGAGAGAATTTCTCACTCTTAAAAAACTGAAGCATCATGAGAAAATGCATGAAGGTAAGTTGGTACCAGAGCAGTGAATTTCTCTTAAAGCGTGTGCTCAAGTAAAACCCTTGTCTTTCTGCGGCAGGCTACCCTTGTGAGACTGAAGGGTGTCCTTTTCAGGGAAAAACTTGGTCAGATTATCTGAAGCACAGAAAAGAACACAAAGGTATAAATGAAACTCTAGGAAGCACTGATGCCATGTGACTCTCATGCCAGCTGTAAAACACTAACTACTCCTCTGGTCTCAGACAAGGTGCTGTGTGGACGGTGCAACAAGCTGTTCAGCAACTTCTGGTTCTTGCGCCTGCATGAGCTTCGCGTCCACTCCGGGGAAAAGAGAATGTTTCTGTGCCCCAAAGAAGGTTGTGAGAAAAAGTTCACTCGCCGCTTCAACTTGGAGAGCCACGTGCTGGGAGACCATGAGGGGAAGAAGCCCTTCAGCTGTGCTGTTCCTGGCTGTAACAAGAGCTTTGCCATGAAGGTGAACCTGCACTTCAGTGTATAGAATTAAATGTATATGTATAACTTTCAAGCCAGTGTTGTCCAACAATGGTGATGACGTGGGTTAATTCCTTAAGAGGTTGACAAACAGATTTTTCTCAGACTACATTGTTTTCAGTGATGAACAACTTCCTGTAACCTTCATTATATAAGGCAGGGCTTTTCTTTTTCTTCCCCAATCCAGAAACTAAATTATTTTCTCCTTGCTTTGCTGTTAATTAGGAAAGCCTGTGGCGACATGGAGTGGTGCATGACCCAGCAAAGAAAAAGCTGAAGGTACTATTGACCTTAAAATGGATTTGGGGTTATGGCTTTTCCACACATTGTCCTTGAATATGTTACAGCATTGGTTCTTTACTCCTCTTCCAGAAACTGCATCCTAAAAAGAATCGGCCCATGGCACAGCGGGCCGGACTGGCAGCTGCAGCCAATCAAGCGGAGGCCAACGAGCTTGCTGCAAAGCTACACAGCACAACTTTGGAGAATAACAGACCTTGAGGCTGCGTTAAGACCTGGATGTGTTCTTTAATGATGAAACATCACATTTCTGTTTTTGTTTGTGAATAAAAGCCTCATCAATGCACTATTACTGCGGCAATGCTTCTATAGCTGTTGGTGTAATATGCCAAAATGGCTTTCAGCATTCACTTACAAAGTGGAAAATGACACTGTAGAGTCATGAATCCTTTGCAGGAAGTGTTTATTAAACAAACAGCACACATTCAAACACATGTATAAAACTCCAGCTGCTATTGCAGCTGGTTTATCATGGTGATGAGGCCTAAGGGCAGTTGAGCCCCAAGGGTGCGGCAGGTTTCTAATAAGGCCTGAGGCTCATTCAGCTGGATACAGCACTGGTCTTGCAGAACATCTCGATTAAACTGATTAACTGTCATTATCCTAGATCACAGCAGATCGCAGACTACTCCTCAAAAATATTTAATCTCTACCTGCATCGATGCATCCACCTGAATATAGCCCTGGATTCTACAACTGCCTGGTGAGGTGACTAGAGCACAGATTGCCTGTTAACAGTTGCAGTACTATTCTCCCCGTGGGAGTGAAGACAACATGACCATATGATCACAGCAGTGTGTGTGAGAGTGCAGTCTGTCGCGTGACGTGGCACGATCTGGATCAGTTCCCACCTGGTCAGGACAGGCTTGGGTCCTGCTGGGTCTTCAGTAGTTCTGAATGCGTTTGGTCCTGGATTAAGCCCGATATGGAGCGATGTACAGTAGCACGTACCAGTTCACTTTGGCCAAGGTCGTTCCCAATATAGAACATTCTGGGTGGACTCTATGGAGTGCGCAGCCTGCTCATGATCTGGCCCAGCTATACCAGGCTGCCAGGCCAGGAGACTACAGTAAGCGCCACCCGGCTGCGCTGCTCTTTCAGCATGGGCACCAGGGCCGAGTGGCTCATTCCTGCTGTCGACAGGCCGTTGACTGCCACTATCATGTCACCACACCTGAGATGACAAAGAGAGACATGTTATCATAGGGTTAGAAACAGGACCTGATAGCTTTGGGCTCAAACAGCACTACATACATGAAGACGAGCCTTTTGAGATGACTGTGATCATCAGCATATTAATTTGCAATTAAAATAATTGCAGGGTACAATTTGAACTCCAACATCTTTAATGGCACTTATGAATTTCCCACAATAAGCTGTGCAGCTGTATTTTAGTAACATGTAACCTTGTGTAACAGAGTGGCTAGGAGAGGTGTTTTTAATAGGTTTTAGAAAACAAAGCTCTGTGGCATACAGATTATACTTATTAGGATTATTTCATTGTTGAAAAAAATATCACTACCTTTATTCTTTAATCTCTGAGGAAAGATTAGCCTTTACTCTGAATATTTTTTGTAGTACTGACACAAAAAGGGTACAGAGAAAGGAAGGAAAATACTCAGAGAGAAGACATATCTACTGTAACTTTTTAAAACCTACAATAGACGTTATTCGTTTTGATATATGCACAGATGAGCTAAAGAACTGAATTATTTTATTGCTTGCTAGCTGCATTATGACAATAGATAAGACAGTTATGCCTCTAAATATTAGCATAAAAAATAAGGGCACACTACAAATGTGGGCCTTTTGAGCCTTACAGCTGTTAAATAGGTTCAGTCAGGACCACTACAATCAAAAGAATAGTTATTTCTGTAGTAATTTATATTTCACAGGGAGATCAGGTATGAAAACACTGATTAGGTCAGACACAATGTGAAAAGGAGGAGCCAGGGTGGTGATGGGTTGCAAAGTGGACAGCAGTTGTGTAACAACTTTGGGCAGGCTAAAGCAGCTTAAACAGAGTGCCCTATCTGAGATTTACCAATTGGATGAAAGGTATCAGATGAGCCACTGTCCAATTTAGGCTGGCACAGAGCTCAGCTGATCTGCCAGGATTACAGCAGAGCTTGAACTAACCCTTTGCTCTGTACTTGCTGAAGCCTCAAAAGCCTCAAGCAGACAGCCTGGATTATAATGATCATTATACACATATTTCTTCTTAAAGCCTGAAGTAAAAATCACACAAAGTTATTTATTTATCCCCCCCCCCCCCTGTTTTTGTAAGCCACAGATTATCATATAAAGCACAACTGATCACTCACTTGAGGCGGCCGTCATAGTATGCGGGTGTGCCGAGGACGATGGTCTTGATAAAGAACGCCTGGTTGCCATGGCTTTCCTCATATCCCCCGACGATGCTAAATCCCCAGCTGCCAGGATGGCTCCTGCGCAGAACAATCTCATGGCTACTGTGAAGGTAGCTGCAAGGAGAGGGTGGAGAGCAGAGTGAAGGAGGGCTGGACAGACAGATGGACAGACAGATAGATTGATTATGATCCCACGAACAGATTCAGGACGCTCATGTTGATAGTTTTAATACATAGTAAAAAAAGAATCCCTGGGAAAATGTGACAAATAACCAACCAATCAGCACAAACCCCACAAATCAGAAAGTTAATATATTATATATATAGTTAAGATAAAAACAAGAAAAACATGACATTTAATGAAGATACAAGCTTTTCTTTATTGTATAATGTCCTATTTGAAGCTGCTGACAACACCACCAGATCACAAAACACAATCACACATCCAGAACTATATTGTATTTCCTCTGTGTGCTCACCTGGGCAGGCCCAGCCACATGACCCACGAGGGGGACCAGTTGGCATCAAAGTCACTGTCGTGAGTGTGAGGCAGCAGCTCATCATGGTCCTGCTCTTCCACCATGCTGACCTCGAGCACTCGCAGCTGGACCGAGGGCGACGCAGCGCTGGCCTTCAAGGTGCCCACGGCCTCACTGTGGCTCAGGTAGGTCAAATCCTGCCCGTTGATGCTCAGCAGCACATCACCTGAGAGAGGAAGCGAGAAGATGCAGTGGTTTTCTGATGTGATGTTTGGGTTGTGGCTCAATCGGTCCAGAGGAAGCGTTCACCTCTTTTGATTCGCCCATCCCTCGACAAGCAGCCGTGCGGTTGGACGCTCGTCACAAAGATCGGCAGCTCCCCGCTCTTGCTGCCCCGCCCTCCTGCAACAGTCATGCCCAGAGACTCGTGTGGTTCCTTCTTCACAGTGATGTGTTTCTCCTTACAGGTCACACACTGGGACAGGTCCTGGGAGCAATCGAAACACAGGCTTGATTTCAATACGGCAAAAAAAAAAAAAAGTAGACTCTTTTCATTGTATTACTTTTAAACCTCAGTTTAGATTTTGATCTCATAAAATCTAATTTTATAACGAAGTAAAGGTGAAACAAAAAGGGCAAGTCATGTCCTCACTCTGTGGGTGCTGGTGCGGGACAGGTGTATGGCCACAGGACTCGGGGTAGAGCTGTGGTTAGGCAGGAAGTGATCAAGGCAGTAAAGGTCTCTGG
This sequence comes from Neolamprologus brichardi, assembly GCF_056152115.1. NCBI lineage: Eukaryota > Metazoa > Chordata > Actinopteri > Cichliformes > Cichlidae > Neolamprologus > Neolamprologus brichardi. The sequence goes on along the minus strand of NC_142112.1, from coordinate 23,138,428 downwards.
TGGAGCTTGATTTTGGCGGCGGCGGTGGAGTTGGTTTGCTGGGTCGGCCAATCAGCAGGTGAACTCGTTCTCCACTGGCCTGAAAGGGCAGAATGTGTGCTTTAGAGACAAATCTGAAGTAGCAAAATTATTTTTCAGCCCCTGTCTGTAAAACCAAAAGGGAAATCCAGGATTGTAGACCCAAATGAACAAACTGCACCTGTATGATCTGAGCAGCTTGCTCTGGGGTGCCGTGTCGCAAGTCCTGTTCATTGACTGCCAGCACGCGGTCGTTACTCCGCAGTCTGCCATCCTTGGCAGCCAGGCCTCCCTCCAGGAGATCTAACACAAACACCCCTGACTCATCCGTTCGCCGTACCAGCTTGATTCCAAGCTGCTCTGTGGAGTCTCGCTTATGCAGGGTGATTCTCAGAGTGGCTGGGCTGGGTGGGGTGACTTCGGGAGTGGAGCAGGGGGCATGGGGGACTGCTGGGGTGGAGGAGGAAGAGGAGGGAGGTGCCCGGGAGGCACAGCGACGCTCCCGGAGTACAGTCAGCTGCAGGGTGGTGCAGGGGCGGGCCAGGGTGGAGCGAGCAAAACTGTGTGGCACGTTACTGATGTCCACATTGTTCACCTTGGAGTGGAGAGGAATGGAAAATAAAAACTAGATGAGCAAGCTAGCTTTGAAACATGACCAGATTCTTAGCTATCTGACGCATTTAAGTCGCACACTCATTTTCATTTACCTCTGTTTTGGTCAACACCAAAAACAACTGAGAAATAAATACAGCATTTATAGCTTCCCCTGTCTGAAAGGTAACTAAATTGTGTCTGTCTGCTCTCTGGAGCTTTCTCATGGAAATGGACCGTAAATAGAACCATAAAACCACAACAGTGTGCCAAAGGGTGCTAACATCTACAGATCATGACTATTAGTGAACTGCTCACTAAGGGTGATCCCTTTCAACTACAAGTACTCATCTGATTACCATTAACTGAAGACTATTGATTAGAGGAGCTTTTAATAATAGACCAAAAATAGAAAGTTGACTAAGACAAAAGTAAATGTGGTGCTGAGAGAAAACAACTGGCTAATTTCTAAGTGAAGCTCTAAACTATCCTAAAATATATACGTAGATATTTTTCTCCAAAACACAATGTCGAAACTGATAGTCAGGATAATTTAGAAATCTTGCAGTCACACAGCATATCCAGAACAATGTGCCCTGCTCCACTGTTTACAATATTCTCAGCGCTGCACTATCTGCAGCACACCTCCCACAGACTCCTAATAAAATGTTTATTAAGCTCTTGTCTTCAACAAATCTTCCAAACACTCTCCGAAAACACTGAAAATTTACACCTGAAACTGATCTCTCACCTGGAGTATCTGATCCCCGGCGAGCAGCCTCCCGTCCCTTGCAATGACCCCGTCTCGGTAAACTTCCTGAATCACGATGTTGATGAGAGGCGTCTCATTTCCACCAACAATGCTGATTCCCAGCTCTACATATGGGTTTGCACGGTGGACCTCTATGGCAGTTATCTCTCCTTCAGGAAGGGAGGGGAGCTTCACACAGCCTAGAGGAGACACCAGTGACATTATCAAAAAAAGCTTCCCTTAAGAAAGTAATTTCCACATCTTTCCAACCTTTAGTACAAAGCTGACTGGATGTGATTATCCATTTTTTGTATAAGACTACAGCTCGTAAGGCAGTAAGGTATTTCATTATCCAAGGTCCCTTTGAGAAGATCCTCAGTGAAAGGAACAGATGATGTCATACCCTCCTCAGCAGACAGAGGCGGGGATTCAGGGCAGTCCCAGCCAGAGGAGGTGGAGCTAACGGAGCGCAGGAGATGGATACAGGGATTACTGAGGGGCCGCTTCACCCTGGGAACCACACACTCCAACCCTACTACACCTACAGGCAGAAGGAAACGAAGAGATGGATGACAGCTATATTATTAACTTTACTGACAATCCAAGGTCGATAGATCAACTTACTGTCTTCTTCGGTGCTTTCCTCAAAGGCTGGGTTGTCAAGGCCGGCATCATTTGTCCACACAGGCCCATTACCGCAGCTGTTATTGGGTCCAGAGGGCGGTGACGGCGTGCGGTCCCTCAGGTCTGTCTGTGGTGTATGCGGTGACCTGGGAGGGCTGGTCACCATTGCTCGCTCATCCCCGCTCTCGCATCGTGGACCGTCCCCATTTGTCTGCTGACTCTGCATCCCTGGACACCTTTCATCAAGCAACAGGTGTCAGCGTATCACCCCATCCGACATGTAAAGAAAACCAAGCTCAGTTAACTTGATGCGGTGCTCGCTCACAAGAGAAGAAAACTTGAGAGATTTTTTTCTTACACTGCTGAAGTTTACAATGACTTTAGTTAACAGGTTCTTTCTAAAATTCCAAAATTAAATCAGTGAAGCACAAGTGAAGCTCCAGAAACATGCAGACACTTTGAATAGTGCAATAGTGAGGTTTTTTTTTTTTTTTTTTTTTAACCCTAACTACTATGCAAATTCATATTTAAGGTTTTTGATTTTTAAAATTTGTTAGAAGATTGAATAAACACTAAAAATTACAATTTTCTGGCAATTTTGTCCTGGTTCAGGCTTTACAAAGATAAAATCCCAGGAAAAAGAAGCAAAAAAAAGAAAAAGTCTGTTTTTGTGGTTGTGATTTTCAGTTGTAAATTAGCCTTGACCCTTCAAACTGTCTTGAATTAATAACATCATCTAATTTTTCAAGCAACATGAAGATCTTAAAGCTCTGGGAAGAATGGGAATTCTATGCTAGGAAGCACTTCAAAGCCATAAAACAGCGAAAAAAGACGTCTTTCCCAAATTCCCAAAGGCAAAGGCCAGCAAACGCTCACATCTGAGAAGCTGAAAACAGAGAAAACTGCTGATTTGTTGTATGAATAGCTCTGAGATCAGATAATGAGCTACAAGTTAATTATAAAACGTTTCCTTAAAAAAGAAACACATGATGACGTGTCCCTTCTTCGCCTACAAAAATAGAAACACTTTACTTAGAAACAATTTAAAAATAAACGCACAACGACTCCCTCAAAGGGTCAGTATGGTGTCAGCCTTAATTTCCTTTATTACTGTAAGTGGTAGCTTAGAGGTGACAGGTGTTTAGTCCCTTGTGACACAGAGTAATTTTGTTTTCTTTAATGAATTTCCTTCCTTCCTTCTCTTTCGTTTTTGCAAAGAACGAATAATTTTGACAGGAAAACTGGTAAATGCTAAAAACAAAGACTTCTGCTCACATAGATGTAGTCATTTGGTTCCTTTGTTTTTTTTCCAGGGACAGTGAAAGTTCATTCCTCACACGTACACGGGCAACAAAATGAAGCAGCCCACCATAATCATCGTGGAACACCGTGTCCTCCTCTTTTAATCTAATGTCTGATCCCTAATCTTCAACAAAAACAATGTTGACTTTTAAAGTCACACAAACACAACGGCAGGCTGTTGGCTGCTATCTTAAACCTAAGTCTGCAGGGGAGCGGTGAGCTCGCATGAGGCCGAGATTTAAGCTTTGCTACAGAATGTCGCGTTAGTCCTCGTGGTGACCTTGTGTGATCTGTTAGACCATCTTTCCTTATCTTGTCAACACAACCTTACTCGTGTATTCTTTCCTGAGGCAAGACCGGGATGCAGATACTTTTAAGAATAAATGTTTAAAGGGGATACACTCAAGAGATTTTGCCCTTACAGCCTCACTAGAAGATGACAACTAGTGTTGTTACGCAACATTTGACCATTTACCGTTATCTTGTTGACTTTCGGCTTCACCGGCTGGCACTTTGCTACACAGCGTTTCTTTAAAAGGGATTCTTTTATAGAAAAACAGCTGACTCAGAAAAGCTTTTAAAGGACTGTAAGTGATAGTCTGTTACCCTGATCTTGTTAAGGAAAATCTCCTCAACTTAATCGAGGTGTTAGGAGGACAGTGGAAAACCAGTCAATAAACCAACGTCAAAACACTGTAAATACTCTGAAGAAATTCTACTAGAAAGGAGTCTGCTTAAAGATCAAGAGCACTGGTTTTAATGCCTTAACCAGGCACAAACACATCATCACATACTGCTTGAATTACATCCTTGAAGCAGCAATGACAGCCTGACACCGATGCACGCACACGTAATTGTGCATTTCAGTGCAAGACATGGCAACAGAGGAAGCAGGACAGAGAGAGTAAGAGGCAAAGCAAACCGAGAGACAGACTGAAATAACAAAAACAGTGGAAACCAGCGAGTAAATAATGTCTTTTTGTCATTCTGAGTCACGCTGACCTCACACCCCACTGCGTTCGACTCACCACAGGCCGGGGTTGCCCTTGGCTGTCTCACAGAAGAAGTGGTTGAAAAGATCTCTGGTGTTGAAGTTGCTCAGCATGGTTGCAGAATGAGAACACGAAGGCTCCTGGTCAGCCAACCCATGACTGTCGAAAGGGAATCACTAATCCCCCGTCACATGACCTACAGCCCAATAATCCCTGCAGGGTCTCACAGCACCTGGTCCAAACGGGCCAAAAGCCAAAGCGTGTGCACGGGATGGGGGAGACCTTTAAGGTTAAGAATGGTGGGTAAGTCTATGTGATGCGGACTCTGATTTGTGATATCTCCACTGGTTCAGCTGAAAAACAAGCCAATCACAAGGACGGATTGGCCCTGAATGCTGCTTGTGGTTATTACTAAAAGATGTTCAACCGATCGCCTGGTGGCTTTGTTAGCTGAGAAGCTAAGCTCATGAAATCCTGACTGCATGCACGGTGTCATAATGATCTCATGCATTCATCTGTCTGCATAAAAGCTTTATTACCTGTGTTTAAGGTGCGCCTCCAGGTCACAGCGAGGCATGCTGAGGGAGCAGACAGGGGTCAAAGGGCAGGACACAGACAGCTTGTCCAGCAGCTTGTGCACCAGGATGCTGGACCTGCGGCATGCCTGCAGCTGCAGCCGGGTCCTGTCCAGAGGGCAGAAGTCCCTCTCCTGGAGGAAGCTACGCAGGCAGCGGGCGCAGAAGGTGTGTCCGCATGGCGTATCGAGAGGCTGCACCAGCGGTTGCAGGCAGATGTGGCACACCAGATCGTCGTCCACTTCCAGACGGTAGTTGTAAAGGTGGTTTTCCCAGCTGCGGTGGATCTGGCCACACTCGGGACACAGAGCCTCCAGAGCTGGCTCCACGGACCCAGCCAGACCCACCTCGGAGCCCGGGCTGCCCATGTCTTCTCCTTCAACGCAATTCAGCTTTGGCACGACTGAGTCCAGCTGGGATGCAGAGCGGTTGGGAAGGGGCGCACACACTCCTATCCCATAAGCTTCAGAGGCTGAACAGGTGGCGGAGAGGACAAATGCCCCCCAGTGGCTGATGGCACATCACCCTGTGGGTCAGAGGCCAAAACAAGAGAGTTAAACAGCTGTTTCCGAAAAAAAACAAGACAACAAGTGTTGGGCATTTATTCATGTGGCAAATGCTTTGTGCACGTGTGCCCACGTGTTTGCATGAGACCGAGGGTGACACCGTGTGTGTGTGTGTGTGTGTGTGCACGTTTATGTCACTGCTGAGATTATGTATTGCTGCTTCTGTCCACTAATCTGGCAGTATAATCTCTCTTTTGCTCTCGCCTGCTCCAATCTTCCAATTCCACAGAGAGGGAATTATCTGGGATTGAGGCAGAGCGAGGGCACAGATCAGAGAAAGTGGTGCCGACAAGATATGGAAGGGAGCGTAGACAGGTGGAAGAGGAGAAAGAAGAAAAGATCAATGGGATGTGAAAAGAGGTACAAGGGAAGAATAAGAATATGGAATGGAAGAGAGGATGGAAGGAAGGGGGCAAAGCCAAGGAAAATGCTTGATATTTTTGGTTCAGGCTGGGTACAGTAGATGAACTCAGTCTCCTCTACAACGGAAAGAGAACACGCCCAAAGCAAAGTCTTGAAATATAGCACTCCAGCGAGCAGAGCGTGTCCCCAGAGCTAATGCACCACAGTGTGCGCTGATCATTTCCACAGCGTTTCACATCCAAAGCCCCTCAGACCCCCTCGGCCCTTCTATTAGCCCAGCCTCCGAGGGGCCAGATGCTATCAGCCGACAGCAGAGGGCGTGCCTCTACACTCAGCGGGCCCAGCCAAGATACAGTGACTACCTGCCTCTGTTCCAGCGAGGGTCTGCTCCTGTCTCCATGACGACCTGGATCCCGTTCTGCTCAGTGGGGCTTGACATTCAGAGTGTAGCCAGAGAAGGATGCAGAGGAGCCACACAACAGATGCACTCCTCTCAGCAGGATGCTCTGCTCCTCCTCGGTACAGCCTGAAAGCTTGTCAGACAGCGCAGACGATGATGATGAGAGTCCCCTTGAGTCGTTTTTTTTCTGCTCTTTTCATCTCGTCTGGGTCTTTTTTTTTTTTTCCTTGTGACAACCTGTCCCTCCTGTCTCCTTGGCCACCCCACCGGTAGTTACTTATTTCAGCCTCCTTTAAGTACGTGCTCCTCTTGTCTGCGTGTGACTGGCTGCTTCTGTCTCTATCCCGCAGCTGGACATGAATTAATCATGAGGACACAAGGCTTCTCTGTTTCTATAACAAAGCTGTGACATCACCACATCACACACACACACAAACAAACACACATATAAACACACATATACGCGTAGACATGCGAGCGTAAGTCTACACAACCAAAAGCAAACACGCACGTTGAGCACAAGGGCGTTTTTAGGTACCTGTGAATGGTCTTTATCAATAAGTAAAGTCTTCGTGTTTTCACTGTGACGGCACTTCAGAGCAGTGAAAAGCACTTAAATGTGCTTTAAACAGAGCCGTTGCAACAGATTCCTTTATACAAGCAATATGAAGACTGGCAAATGCTTGTAGAATATCTCTTTTAATCCCACCACACAGTGTGTGTGTACATGTGTGTATAAGAGTCCAAGGCCGGGCTGTTATTGTCATTGCACTGCTTTCCATTTCAGTAAATAACACTCTTGTCTCTCTGGTTATTGTTCGAAATGACAATCTAATCTTACAGGACACGACAGTCCAGTGTGCAGGAATTACATTTTCAAAGAAGATGAAATGATGTTTTAGGCCACAGATTTAAAATCTCAGGTCCTCTCGGCTTAGCCTACATTTTCATAAAACCCCATCTCTCTTATCTTAAAAAAAAAAAGGCTCTGGTAGCCACTTGCAGGAACAGGCCTGCTGCTGCTGCTGTTCTGCAAGGTCTGTTGCAATAGGCTGCCTTTTTTTCTTAAACCACCCCCCTCCACACCACCCAGACACACAAAGATAACAAAAAAATGACACTGATTTAATTTAAATTTACAACAATTTTTTTCTGGCATAGACCTGATCTACCTTGGGAGCGCTCCCACTGCAGTGTCATGATCAAATACGCAAGCCCCACACACTTACATATGTCATAATTTTTTTTTTTAAATCATTGCCCCCCATCTGTCTGACTCCATCCCACCCTCCCCACAAGCGGAAAAACCTGGGACCGATGAGGCGACAGCAGCATAGAAAGCAAAGCCAGCCACACACTGACACCGCTCGCGCAGGCAGATGTGATGTGACGTTACCTTTTCCGGCGGCTCCTCCGCGCCGTGCACTCCGGCCCCAAAAAGGGGGGTGATTATTAGCCGCGGGACCTCAATCACGCATCCACCGCAACGGACCGTTCCGCAAAACCCGCACGAAAACGCCCCCGTGCCTTTGGCAGCGCTGACCCCGCCCACTGCTGTCCGTCAAAACCGAGTGGGCGGGGCATACGGTTGTCAATCCAGAGGAGAGCTAGGGGTTGGCTTTAAGACCGCCTTTTCGTAAATAAATAATTAAAAAACAAATAGACAAGTAAATATATAAATAAGAAAATGAATAATATAAAATAAATAATAAAACAAAATGTGTTTAAATATATTTATGTATAAAAAAATTCTAATAAGTCAGCAAATACAACAAAATAAATAGATGTATACATTGTAACATATACTGTATACATTTGTAACGCAGACAAACATAGGTAAAACGATACACGAATAAACACACACACACACACGTATATATATATATACGTGTGTGTGTGTGTGTGTGTGTGTGTAAGATGCATAAGTAACTACATATACATACATAAATAAATAAATACATGGAACAAACATAAAAACGTAAATAAAAGTATTTATACTGTAAGTTATTCTTTTTGAAGATTACTGGTTACATTGTAGACTACTGTTATAAAGGCTTAAAGGGGGGTGAGATTAAAACTTATTACCATGACGTTTTATTTTAAATAATAAGTGAAACTTAATTTTACAGCTTTCAGTTTTGGATAAATGCCGATTTTAAAGATGAGAGTGTCTCCCTTTCTCAACAAGTTCTGAGAGATGTTAATAGTTAATTAGCACAAAAAACCTACGTATAACATTCACCAAGCAGCGCAATAAAATAAAGAAACCTCACCAGAATTTAGGTCGGTTGATGGTCAGAAATAATGACGACAAAAACACTGCCAACTTCTTAACTTAAGCTAATATTTTTGATGCACACAGCAGCTTTATACTAGTTTACCGTAAAATGGGGAATTAAAAATAACCACTACGGCATCGCTTTCGTTTTCCTAAACGGGTACATTTTGTTAACTGTGTGATAAACAGAGCCCAAACTGAAATATCATGATTTCTTTTTTTTTATTATAACGATTTAGTCAGTTACTGACCAAGAAAGTTATTTGGGAGATGGTAGAAAACAGAAAAAGAGAAAAGGGTGAACGGTGAAGCTAAAAATGATCTGGCATTATTCAGGGCAGCAAAAATCATCGGGGTCCTCGGTCGGAGGACCTCGCGAGGAGGTAAACAAGCGATGTTGGGTTAATTAACGACCATCCATCGATTTTACCGCAATTAAGTTTGCGTGTGATCGCGATGGCAGAAGATAATGAGCTGGAAAAGTATGTAGCGTGTTAATATTTGTCCTCACTTGGTATTTGCGCACTGGTGAACGCAGGTTTCCTCTAAATCTGTAACAGCGCTCCGTCGGTAAAAAAAAAAAAAAAAGAGGCTCATTTATTGTGTTGTTAGACGAGCTTGTGATTGTATGGAAAGCCTGCCTTCGTGGTGGCACACACCATGAGCTCCCTGTCCTGTATAAAAGTAGATCAGCGGGTCTCCTCTGCTGGGATTGTGCCGATTCAGCAGCTCGGGTCAAACCAGGACACTGTTCCCCTTTTGCTCCTGATGATTCACTTTCTCTTCCGCATCACTCTGTTTTCTCTCACTTAATTAGATTATTCTCCCCTTGGCTCCCCCTTGAGGATTTGCGCCATCTTTGTCCTCGGCTTCTCCCCATTTTTCCTCCCCTTCACGTGAACAGTGTTTGACGTTTTTTCCTCTTTATTTATCCATCTAGGCGTGCAGTGGAGGAGCTCCTCAGGGAGACTGACAGAGCCCGCGTGAGAGCAGAGACCATGGGCCCTGCAGGATGGTGAGCACCGTGTCTGACATGCCATCTGTCTGACTCTTACTTATCTGCTTTAGTAAGAAGGCTTGGTAGTTGAGCCTCACATAATGTGTGCATTGCACTTGAACTAATGAAAATGGCTGCAGTAGTGTGCGATACTGCAGATTTTTGGTATCGATCTGATACCAAGTAAATAGACGGCGAGTATTGCCGATACCAATACCGTTAATTTTAACTTGTAAAGGAAAATGAATGGATCGTCATTCATTTGCAACAGATTTAATGAGCATTAAATCGCTGTGATTGTTACTTTTCACTATAATTAGTTAACACATAAAAATGCATCTTTTAGCTTTTTGTGGCATTGGGTTTCTTGGAGACTTGCAGTGTAAATGTGCCTGTCTCTGCAGCACGCTAGGTTAGATCCTCTAGCTTAAATGTGTTATAAGCTATAAATAAAATCGATGTGGAGGTTAACACCAAAAAAGATTCCTGTAATTTTTTCATAGTGCATGCCTGAAAATATTTTTCACTAAAAATTATTTAAAGCAATTCCTTGGGCTACATACTGAACTTAGAGGATAGAGGCAAAGCATTGTTCCTATTGCGCTAGTATGTGTCTAAACCAGTGTTGGTATCAATACTATCGATACTATCTTTGGCTTGATCCACCCACCTCAAATTTGAATCCAGTGTGAACAGGGAGGACAAATAAAAATGACTGAAGGTCGAAGGTGCACTACAATTACTTAACACTACGTGTTAAGTAATTGGCATTGATAGCATGTAGGAAAATCCTAGGCAGGTCCTGATGATTCAGATTATGATCTAAGTAATGGGATAATGGGAAAAAGTATCTATGTGACAGTCAAACAACTCTTGGTGTTTAACCACACTATATATATATATATATTAGAGTGGTTAATAAAGCCAAAATATTACCTTCAGAATGAAAATTTTCAGTGTTGCAGTCCCTCAAAGAGGACATGAGTGGGTCAGATTTTGGCACTTTTTAATTTGGCTTATTTATTCTAGTGTCTCAAGCCGTCATAACTTCTTCTACAAAATATATCTACGTAAAATGAACCGTTAATTTCATTTATACTCCATTTAAAAAGTGCAACCATATAAACTTTACACCTGCTCAAAATGTCACATCCTACAATAGAAGAGAATGCATGCATTTGTCTCTGTACAGGTGCACAATGACATTTGAAGCATCTTCCTGAGCAGTGCATACAATTAAGATGCATCAAATACAAACTTATTTTAACTGGAAGTGAAAGTTAAAATAGACACACATACCCATTACGCTGGCCTTAATGATCTTAGACAGGATGTTCATAGTAGAGGCAGTGTAATGTGTTTTTCTATAGCCCCTGAGCAAACTTTGAGTATCAGTATTATGGGATATATCCGAGCTTCAATAGCAAAACTGCACAAATTTAAAATCTGTGAGAGTGAAAGTAGTATTAAATCATGACTGTGTTAGAAAATGTTTTTGATTTCAAAGAAGGAGGTGGCCCCAGTGTAAAAATGTAGATAAATGATATATCTTGTTTTGACCTGCCTCCAATCTGACATTTCAAATTGACCCAAATGCTTTTTTTTTTTTTTTGGACCAAAAAACAGATAAAGAAAAAAAAATCCAGGGTATAAAGGCCTGCTTGTGTTATCCTATGCCACAGATATTAAATTAGTGCAGTTTTGCTTTTGAAGCTCTAATATATCCTTTTTAAAACTTCAGATCCTGACACTTACAGTAGACATTGCATCGGTTTGGATGCTGCTTTTAACAAAGCTCCAATTTGTTTTTCACCTCCTAAGTGATGAGTATTCATAAAAAAGCGTACTCGGAGGGCCTGTAACTCATTTTGAAGGAGGAAGTGTGGATTCATTACATACAATAAAGTTATTCTACTAAAAAAAGAATATCTGATACTGATAGGAGGACAGATGGAAGGCACTGATTGATTTTTCATCAAATGTGTTTAGATTTATGGTCCCATGCTGCTCTCTGCTATTTAGATCAATGGGAAAGGCATCAGTAAAACGGGGTTGGAAGCTGTGGTCGACTGCACACATTTGATAAAAGTGATGGTCGTGCATTAGTGCACCCAGTAAAAGTAAAGAGCAACTCTTTCTCAGATGAATGAGGATGTCAGTGCAGGATGTAATCAGACTGTCACCAAGAACCGCCCTACTGTAAAACAATTACAGTAGAGCTGCGCTGCATTCATCCCTCATTACAATGAACGGTGCACATTTGAGAGCAAGTGGTCGTATTCTCGACTGGTGGATAAGCGTCTGAGTGGCAGAGAGCAGTCTCCTAGCATGGTTTGTCCCCTGATTGAACGTCAATATGAAGATTTCAAACAATGGCCTTTCTCCTGTGATGAAAAAGTTCTATCCCGGTGGTAGTCGTCTCTTCCAGGAGCCATCCTCAGGGAACTAAATGGTTTAAATGTGAATGTAAATGTAAATTTTATGTCATGGCTTTCACAGTTACTAGATCTCTTACTAAAATGCTTTATATTGGGGGTTTATTTCTATTAATTTACCTGTAGTTAAATGTTTGGTATTGTGTAACAAGCATGCGAGACAATTAATTTCTTGTTAGCAAAAATACAGTTTTAAAAACGTTTGCTTTGTTATTGGCTTTTCTCTGCACTGAGTTCATGCTTTGAGGCCGTTAATAGGGTTCTCTAACTAACCTAGGGTCATATATAACCAGTTTGGTAATATGTAAAAACACTATGATGTCCTGGAAAATCCTGGAATGTTTGATCTTGTCTGCATTGTGTAGTTATTGCTACTTTTTATCTCACTGATACTTAAATTTAAAGTAGTCAAACCTGTAACTAAAATTGTCATTTTTTTCCATCAGGTTTTTGCTGTAAACATTTTGATCTCAATTAGACCTGTATTACAATCTGATACTGAGGTCATGAATCCAAATCACCCAGTTTAAGCCACTGAGTGTGAGTTTTTAAGTTTTAAAAAATATATATTTGAAATACCACAAAGAGATGTCTAATGTCTATTTCTGAGGATTAAATCTGTGTGGAAAATCACAGAACTGTTTATTGATTTTGAGGGAGGCTTAATGCTGGAGTCAGCCCATAAAATACTGCCAGCTTTTAATCAGTTTCATCAGGATTCAAAGGCAGAAAGAGCAGAAACACTCAGTATCCTCGGTGGCTGCAGCTCTGTCTGCGATGACTTTTAAAGATGAATCTGTCCTGTGAGTCCTGTGTGGCGGTTATTAGCTCTGACCTCAGTGACGACCATCCATCTGTCTCTCTAATGGTCGCAGGGGTAAGTGTAACACGTCTAACTAACCTCTCATGTCCTTCACTTCTCTTTAAGGTTGAAATGTCCTCTGCGAAGCACCAACAAACGCTTCCTCCTCAACACGCTGCGCTCCACCGGCCTGCAGCGCCGCACTGGCGAGCCCGGAGCCGGACACTCCACCGCAAGGGGGCGCCTGAGGAGCGATTCCCCAGACAGAGGCCGCAGCAGGACACCTCCCAGAGATCACAAGAGTAATGGAGGCCACATTGATCATAAACATCATCACAGGGACGGCCGCAGAGACAGAGATAAGAAGCTGGATAGAGACAAAGACAGACGCCACAGAGGCGACAGAGAACGGAGACACACTGATAGACCGAGCCGAGACAAAGACACGCACGCACACACAAACTCCACGAGTTAAAATAGCCCAACTGTGTGTGTGTGTGGACTTAAACCTGAGAGGATCTGCTGACTTTGCTCAGAATGAGCTACACGAAACTTTAAGTTCTTATTACACCGGATTGTAAAGGTGGACAATTGTCTCTCATGATGGGTTCAGTTGCTGCCCCCCCCCCCCCCAGTAAACTTTTGTTTGAATAACACATCCCACACGTTTATGTTCTTCATTCTCTTCATCATAGTTTGATGCAGTTATGCTTCGCCCATAATAGCAGGCTTTGTTTCAATCATAATGTCATTACCATTTTTCTGTTATTATTCACTAGCCATGATGTTTACATAGGCCACGCTGCAGTCGCCACTGGGTAAGCACATGTTATCGCCTGTCCAACTTTTTGACATGTATACACCAGCTATCACAAAGGGTTTTGTTTGTCAAAGGAGAGAGGAAAAAAAACTTTGTTTTCCCGACACTCCTACATGCGCCTGTGCTTGTGGTTTAGTGGTCTCCAGAGGATTATGTGTGACAGTGAAGTATTTTAACCCTTTAACACATACAGTATTTTCACCTTTTGTAAAGTTTGAAGATGGGTGGACGTTTGCTGAAGCCTTCAGTGTCCTCTCCATTTAGCCTCCTTTTTATTTTTTACTGTTTCACAGCCTTATATAAACGTGACAAATGTCAAGCTCTTTGGCCCTGATTACACACGGCTCAATTACAGCCACGTTAACCTGCATCACTCCTCGCTTAGGCCATTACATAAAGGGAAAAAAAATCTGCCGCTTGAAAGTTGGCTAAAGTGCATCTGAGGCGCATCATGCTTCATAAATCACGTTGTCTCCACTGTAGAGGAGAATGGCTCTGGTTAACTGTTTCCTTCCTCTTTGAAACAATAATCAAATATAAACACCATTAAGCCATAGTGCAGGCGGTGTTTTGTGTAGAATTGGTTTACTTGAACTTTATTGCATCGCTGAGTGCCCCATTAAGATACAGTCGAAAGTGGCATAATTGCTTCTGAAGAACTCCGGGCAAATACGGTCTATTGATACACACCAGCGAGGTAAAAGCCCGATCTTCCTGTAATTTTTCCTGAAAAATAAGTAAATCGCGTTCGTCTCCGCGTTGCGTAAAGGGACCCGAGAGACCTCGAGGGCTGTGGAGACACGCTCCACGCGCACGGCTGTTAATTGAGTTCAGTCCAGTCACTCCAGCCTAATTGATTTAATGGCGCGAGCACACGCCGCAGCTGAAGCCTAATGACCAGCAAACACCGGCGAGAGTGCGGCGAGCGAAGTGGCCACATGAGCTCTTGTTTGTTGTCGCCAAGATACCTGCGTGCGGAGACCGTGGGCCCATGCGTGCGAAATGGTGTTAAATGATGCATTTACAAAAGTATAATGGGCGCGTTTTAAACGTTAGAGGGGGGAAAAGCAGATAAATGAAAAAAGTGGGCTGTGTGTGGTGTTTGAGCTTTTCGCCAGAGTTTCCAAGACAACTGTTTCTCCATCCACGTCTCTTATCTGGCGGGTCAACCAATGTTTGCGCCCATACGTATCGATTTATCAACCTCAGTGTGCACACGAGAGATATATCCATATAAAATGTCGATGGCTGTGCTGTTTGAGGACAATCCAGCTTGCCTTGCGTGAGAATCGTGCTCCTTCCAGACGCTCTTGATTAATAACGCCCTCTTTTGCCCCACATGTGGAGGGAGCAGTTGCACGGTCACCTGTTTTTGTTGTTGTTGCTGCTGCTGCTGTTGGGGTCAGACACAGGTGGATGCCAGGTAAACCTTGCGGTATTTACAGAGTAGCATTGATTTACGCGCTGTTGTTCAGTTGGCTGAAAAAAAAAAAAAGCTCACAGAGCTGCAGAATATCCTGGAAACTGGGAGCTATCGGCCTGCCGTTTTTGAGCAAATAGTGAAACCAATGGCTTGGGCGCTACAGGATCACATGGTGGCAGAGTGACACACCTGTGTGGAGCATTAAGGGCCTCGCAGTTGCGCCTGAGGCAGGTAGGGCTGAAGGTTTACGCCGAGGTAGGGCGCAGGTTACGGTGCGTGTGTGTGCGCAAACGGCCCCCCTGCAGACACGGGTCCTCGCCAGCCATGAATCGGGAAGATCACTTTTATCCCTCTCAGGTTTTTAAAGACTCCTGCGCGTACCAGAGATCACAGGGTGATGACTACAGCCACAGCAGCCCGCCACCCTGCCTCTACATGAGCAGGCAGGTCCACTCCGTCTACACACCGCCGTCCATGGGAGCCTTGGAGCAGGCCGGCCTTCCTGACATTGCTACCACTTACAGTTTGCCGAGTATGCGGGAGGATCCTGGCGTGCCCCAGCTCCTCCACCACCACCAGCAGCAACAGCAGACCCTCCAGCCGCCTCCAGGCTACAGTGACCCCGTGGAACAGAGCAGATATCACCTGCCATTCCCCTGGATGAAAACCACTAAATCCCACTCACACACCTGGAAAGGACAGTGGGCAGGTAAACACTCAAACAAATCAGCGTATACAGTGTGATCATTAGCGTACTACAGAATCTGACTGAGGGGGGTTAAAGTTCTTAATTTGAGTTCAAAGAGGGCTTCAAATTAAAATATGGGACAGTCATGTTTACACAATTTAGCTACATAACAAGTAACTTTCAGCTAACTCCTTCTGAGGCCTTTAATGACATCACGGCCCCAACATTACGATTCTGGGTGTTTCAGTTTACCTGTCAGTCATTTTTGTAAAAGGCCCGGGAGGTGAGCGGTTGCTTCATATGAGGTATTATCGTCACAAAAATGTGAGTTTTGTTTGTACAAAAACATTTTCACAAATCACGCTATCTTCAGCCACGAGCAGCCTAATAATAGTCTTCTATATTGCCAAGTCGTTTGTAATTCTAATGTGGTCTTGATAACGTGGAACAAAAAAAAAACCTCTAAAATGTAATGAACTTTTTAAGGAAAGTATTTTTTAGGGAAGAGTTTTCAGTGGACTGAATTTCACCAAACTTGGAGAGGCTTTACGTGCAGCGAGTTTGCGTAAAAGCAGTGTCGTTGTTAGGAAAAAAAATATTTTGGTTAAAATAAAAAGAGCAAATAAAGTTCTCGTACTTTTCTTACGTCAGAATAAAATTCCCAGAAAACATTTCTTCTGATTCTCTCTCCTAAAGAACTCTCAATAGAAGCGTCATGTATGAACGAGCCACTCTCATAAAGTCGAAACTGAATAACTTACACTCTGATATAGCAGGCCCACGTTGTTTTATTATTCTGAGATACTTAATGGACAGTGTAAACTTATTATATATGAAATTTTGAAACAGTTACTATGAACTTAAAAAAAATCCAAAAGTTTTTAAAATCAGCATGAACGACGGTAACGGGAATGATGCCCAGAATCGAAACTATAAATTAGTGCCTTACAAATAGGCAATAATTATAATCAGTGGCTTCACATGATTTATATTCATTTCTAACAACTTGACTATGTAAATCTAATTAAAAATAGTCTGCATGATGGCGTATTTCAGTTTTACTTTGACAATAAATGTATATTAAATTCATTATTTTTATTATTATTATTATTATTCGGAACGTATTAAATACAAATTTAGCTGCACATTCAACGTCATAAATGAATGAATAGTCTTTCTTGCATTGATGTTCAAAATGAGCAAATTATATGAGGGAATTTCAAACTAACTGATGCGTGACTGATAACGTGCAAATAAAGACAATAATTACTTTTCTATAATATTTTAAATCTTAGTTTTTTACTTGACTGTTTTAAATGTGAAAAATATATAATTGAAAATGGGAGAGATCACTTTTTAACAGTCAGTTCATTAAAACGTGGATCTCATCGAGTTGTGGACGTAATTAATTAATTCATTTATTTTAAAGAAGCGGTCAATGGATTCTTCTAAGGCGTCTAAAAACTTCTATTGTTTCGGTCTTTATCTTCAACAATATGAAAATACTTTAAAAATTTTTTAAAACTTATATACAGCTTTCAGTGACTGTAGCAAATACTTCCTGATTGTGGATTATGATATGCACAGTAATTAATCTGCTTGAATTTCAGCTCTGGTTGATCACGTGCACTGGGAAATATGTTTTGTCCTTGAAGGAAATGTTAATTTAATCTCTAAAACAAGTAATCTATAATAATCTTCACCCCTAAAATCTCAATTAAACCTGTTTCAATAATCACCCGTAATAATCACCTGTTTTTTGGCCAAGTATTTGGTTAGTACTGGTTAAATAAAGAGTGGCTGGAGATTCTTCTTTACATTCATTTTCAAGATTTTTTTTAATTTACATAAAAAACACTTTTCATAGTTTACAATGAAAAATGTAAATTTACACTTGAAGTGCTTCAGATTTTAATAAAAAATCATTTTTATTACATATTCTTGTTTTTAAAGGGCGCTAATTCTCCGTGTGGTTTTTAGGGTCATACGTGATGACTGAGAATGAAGAAAACAAACGCACGAGGACTGCGTACACGCGCGCCCAGCTACTGGAGCTCGAGAAGGAGTTCCTTTTCAACCGCTACATCTCGAGGCCGAGGCGCGTGGAGCTGGCGCTGACCCTCAGCCTCACCGAGCGCCACATCAAGATCTGGTTCCAGAACAGGCGCATGAAGTGGAAGAAGGAGGAGGACCGGAGGAGGGCGAGGGGGGCCGACCCCGACCAGGACTCCTCCATCACCTCTGGGGACCAGGGGGAGGCCGTGGGAGGGGTTTCCTCCTCAAACGGACCTCACGCCACCACACCCCCCATGTCCCCTCTGCACGGTCTGTCTGCCTCCGGCTCCAGAGAGAGCGCATAGATCCAGCGGATATATTTTTAAGACTTTAAGATTTTAAAGACTCAGACCTGAACTCGTATTTAAGGGATCATTATAACTTTGACTGAAACTCAAATCCAAGCTTTAGGAAACATGTACATATATTTTTTTTTTCTGAAAAGATTGAGGGTGATTATTGGGGGGGGGGGGGGGGGGGGGGGGGATTATTTACGGACGTTTCTTCATCGCCAAACATCCTCTGAGATAGGTTCAACACCAGATGGCACGCGGAGACAACAAATTCACCGAGGACGAACTCCTTTCCCGACAACGGACCACAGACATGATTATCAGTGCTGTTGTTTTCCATACATCAGTTTACACTTGTATTTAAGCTGTATTATGGAGATTGTTAATTAGAATCAATGATCCACGTGTTTTATTGATTGAGATTTTATGGATACATTCAGAATTAAAATATACCGCAGCCCTTGAGCCCGAATGATGAGGTTTAGAGGCAAACTGGCGCAAAACTCAACCTCCGGCACTTCATAATTTGTTCGCGCCATCAGTGAGCAGCAGACTTTGGAGGCGCAAGCGGCAGATCTTCTTCACCTCCTCGATGCCGCGCGCTCTCTCCACTGCACGCTCGTTCTGGCAGCGCTCGGACAGCTGCAGCAAGATGTTCGCTTTGTCGTTCATCCGGGCGCAGATGACAAATGGAAAGCCGAATCGCTTTTTATACTCCTCGTTGAGACGGGCTATGCGCTCGGCTTCCCCCGAGGTCAGCGCGTCCATTCCGGCTCCCGCCTGCTCCCGGCGCGACTCCCGGGTCAAGGTGCCTCTCTGCAGGTCCCTGCCGGCCAGGTCGGGGTGACACCTTAGGATCCCCTCTTTACCTGCACATAAAACCGAACATTTTAGAGCATTAAACTGATACAGGCCTACTTATTAAACAAACGCGTAAAAATTAACCCGAGCAGGGGGTAGAAATGTTAATAAACTAATTCCGTGGATCACCTGATTTTGGGAGCTCGTCGATGAAGTCACTGATAGCAGCCTCCAGAGCATTCAAACTCACAAACGGACGCTTCGACCACACAGCGGCTGTTATAACAGGACATTTCTCCACCACGTTACCGAAAGTGTTCACAAAATCCTCGTAAGAAAGAGCATTTACAGCTGAAATGTCCATGACTTATGGGAACAGTCTTCAGTGGTGCCACAGGCAGTGTTTGTTGACCTTTACGCAACACTTTGTAACAAGGGTTAACGCACCGCTGGACACACAGAACACCCCCCCCCCCCCCCCCCCCCCACCCTCCCCGTATAGTCTGGCAGTGGTTAATATTTTCTTATGGAAACTATCATCTGACACTGGAAAGAACAGTTGGCTGAGTGTAAAATAGGAGGAAAACGGTGATTTAAATTTTAGCTGCTGAGTCCTTATTCAGCATTACAATTCTGAGCTCTGGCGTCCCCTAGCGCTGAACAAAGGTCAGCAAAGAATATAAATCAGACGGCTATCCATTAAAACAGCGCGACGCCGGTATTGAGATCATGATAAGGCTTCAGTGGTGGAAGAAGCAGACAGATCCTCTACATGAGAATGGCCTGTAGCGATAGAGCTGCAGGAAAATTTTACGTAAGCTAAAAGACCTGCACTGAAAATGGTGGCATTTTCAGACAAATTCAGGGGATCACATTTCCTGAACGAGGCTCTTTAAATCTGAATGGCTAAAACTAATTGTGTAAACCTACCTACAATCTTTGTTTTCTTAGAACCGATAATGACGATAACGATACAATAAATAGTTTTGTGGATATTTTGTTGACTCTATTTACATATTTTTTACATGCTTTACTGAACAGGTATGTGCCACCCTGCCTAGACCTCTTGCCCCTCATTTGCCCCCATTTAAAGTTTTCTAGATCCGCCACTTTAAAAAAGGAAACATTAAAAAAAACTTATTTCATTACTGTCATGTAGTAAAATCTACTTTTAAGTAGAACACAGCTAGGAAAAAACTTTTTTTCTAATCTTTGATATTTTACCTTCTTATAAAAGTTAATTGTTTTTCTCTTGGGATCAAAATGAGAAACACACAGACACATCCTCAACATAAATATGACCCATGATATTACATTGTAATTATCAATTTTATTATGAATGAGTAAAGCATCTTTTACTGTATGTATAATATGTATGTATAATACAGACATGCCAGAATACAGTATATAAAGTCTATAAAAATAAGAATCTACAAACTTACGCCACAGCACACTCCCATTTGTTAATGTATAATGGAGCTAAACAAACACTAAACAGTTGCTCATGCATGGCATGAAAATGGATATCAAATTCTGTCTCATCTACACAATACGGGTGGTGTTTTCAAGGTATGTATATGAACAATTAATGGCTATTTCAGTTATTATTGTTCCACAGGAACTTATCAAGGAATAAAATTAACTGAATGTTAATGGCTTTTCAGCTCTACAAAACTTATGGAAGTGTCACATTCAGTCCTGTGATGAGTTTTTAGTTAAAATAGCTCTTACCTCGTGACTGGATACACAGATCTGAGTCTCCACACCATCAGAGAAGAGCAGCCCAACAGTGCCAGAGCAGCTAGAGAGATAGAAAATTAAATATTTCAACAGTTTGAACTATTATTGAAAAAAAAAAAATACACATAAAAAGCCCAAAGAAAATGGAACATGAATGTGTCATTAAGACCAATTAATTGCTTGTTTAAGTCTTTCGATTTTTATTTTAAAATTAACCTGCAAAATTTAAACTGAAGTTTGCATAGAACTTGTGTCATTATTGGGACACATGTTATTTCTTACATTCATTTTCTCCCAGTGGCATCATATACCACATCACATTGTAAGAAAATCTTCATTTAAAATTTGTGATTGCCATTAATTCTGCAGGATCCTGAAATACTCACATACCTGCAATCATGTTTCTCTGCTTCCAAATGTTTATTCTCCTGGTATGCAGGGGGAAATGTTCTTACTGCAACTCCACTACTCCACCTACAGGGCAATTTAACCCCCAGGGAATTAGGAAGGCTGATCATGATGCTGTATAAACATGGTTGGCAGGACACCTAATTCCTACACAGATTTACTACTCCACAAAATCACATGGGCAAAAACTGCCTCAGTCCAAAAAAAGAAAAGAAAAAAGTTTTATTAGTGACCACCACACTCTCACTGGAAATAAGATACACAAGATTTATTTTTCTTTCAAGACAGGCTAGTGGGCTGGGGGTGTAATTCTGGCCAGCAGCCCGAGGACATAACGTTTAGCATTATCAGCCAGTCAGCCAATCAAAAATTAGTTTAGCATCTTCCTGAGAAAGAGTTTTCATCTACCTTAATGGCTCTTGAGTTAATAGGGAGGGAGTTTTCACACAAGATCCTGGGAATGCAACTCTCAGTCTCTTTAATGAGGTTGGCCACCTCCTCATTACAGGATAGGCTATTCCTCCTAAAGCTACACAGGTTACTTCTAGCAGTTTTCAGTCCAATTCCTTTTTTTTTAAAGCAACACATAAGCCCTGAAATGAATCTTCCTTCTGGTAAAACTAAAGCATTTTTTAAAACAAAACCAGCCAAATAAAAAGAAAAAAAGCTTTCCTCCAAGTGTGGGCTTAAGTTCAAAAGTATTCTACAACCCTTTCCCATCCAGTCTCTCTGCATGCATATTTCCTCCTTTCTATCCCCTTTAAAGAGAAGGGCCCCAAACCCACCAATCAATTACTTCTGGGACTCAACAGCAAATAGCTGGACTAGAGTGGATCTCCGCTCCCACACTGGTGCGGCCTAACCTGACATTTAGTAGGAGATCACACAATTACCTAAATTAAACAACAATTCAGCCGAGGTAAGGAAAATTAGGACATGTCTCACCAGGCAAGCAGGAAATGTTGAAGATCACGTCCTCATACTGATACACCAGTTTCAAAGAAACACATGCAAAATCTGGGTCTGTTAACAGTGACAGCAACTTTCCATCAGAGAGGAGGAGTCTCAGCACATTCTGGAGCCAGGGGTTGTTATTGAAACAGGCTTAAGATCAAATGCTGCTTATCTGCACAACCAAAGTGGCTCAAATTGCCTCACCTATACGAAGGAGGTCATGTCACATGGGAGCTCATGCTTACTCCATACATCTAAGAGAGGCTTTGCAGATGGAATACAGCACCTCTAACTAGAAACACAGGAAAAGAGCAGACTTATTTAGGTGTGCACAGATGTTTATTTATTTATTTGTTTGTTTTAGATACAATGTTATAGCAGAGAAAGTATTATACAGTCAGGCAAACATTTCATTTGTGAGTAAAGGAGAGACTGGTTTCATGATAAGCAGACTTTGACATGAGGATAAAAATCTGTGGTCACATAGCTTCTCTCTTGTTCTCTCTTTTTTTTTGAGTGACGAAACGTTTCTCCCACAAAACGCTACGTCCAGATGA
The DNA here is from genome assembly GCF_056152115.1 of Neolamprologus brichardi. Classification (NCBI taxonomy): domain Eukaryota; kingdom Metazoa; phylum Chordata; class Actinopteri; order Cichliformes; family Cichlidae; genus Neolamprologus; species Neolamprologus brichardi. The sequence goes on along the minus strand of NC_142112.1, from coordinate 23,115,995 downwards.
ACAGAATCAACTTTTGGAGAGTAGCTTTAAATACACAGAAATTAGTGCATTTCTGATACATGAGAGGAATTTTGTGGGTTGACAGGGTGTGCCTGTAACTTTTCCTGACTGGAGCTTATTGAGCACAAGAATGACATACAAGACGTGGTTTCTACAGCCCAAGTATACTTATATGATGGTGCATGAGTACTGCACAAGGCTGCATGGTGGTGCAGTGATTAGCACTATCAACTCATCGCAAGACAGTTCAGGATATAAATCTCTTGATTTGTTACGACATGTCTTTTTGGAATTTGAATGCTCTCCTTGTAAATTTCTGAGCTTCTTGGCATCTTTCAAATTTAGACCTTCTTTCTTTTGTACAGTTTGCTTAAGCTGTAGTATATAGTTAAACTCTTTGTGGTAGATAATGAAAAGTGTTAGGTTAAATATGATTTATCCAGTTCCAGCAATAAGTATAAAATGCTCACTATATTAGATTTAAAGATAAAGACACTCCATTTTACTCTAAATTATTGTGAGAAGACTATCAAGTAACATGCTCTATGGATAAAATGATATATGGGTGATAACTGTATCTGATGGTTACAGAAGATCCTTCTCAGATATTGAAATGTCTGACTACACAGACATCGTTCATAAATGTCCACAGAGGTCAGTGGATCACGGCAGTCGCTGAAATTCTGGTGGTTATATCTTTATAACCAAGCTGAAAAAAAAGAAAGAGAGTGAGACTGAGTGATAATGGTTATTCATCCAGTTGTGGAGGTGAACATGCCGACCCTCTGCCCTCAGTCTACAAGCTGGTCAAACAGTGATAATGAGCTATGCTCTTTATTTTGTTCATAAAAAGATGTTTATAAAAAGATTAAATATATACCTTAATTTTGATGAGGTATGTGAGGACTTTACTGACTACAGCCAAACCAGAAACAGAAGCAAACTGCCTACTTTCAGCTCCATCACGATGTTTTCATTTAATATATTCATTAAAAATGTCTTATTCTGGGGGAGTAGGTGGGATGATCATGTAATGGGTTTTGCACCAGGAGCCAACTGAGTTTGTCAGACAAAACCTGAATTGGTCTCCTTTTAACACGTCTTTGCTCACTGAGCTCTTAATCGTCTTGTTGCAGGAAACATCAGAGTCTGCGTTAAATGCATCTGGGACCTCATCCCAGGATGAGTCCGTTTCACAGCTGCAGTGAAACAAAGTAAAAGGAGTTTAAATAATCAGAGCTAAAATGCTCTCTGAGCTGAACGGCTGTGCAGGTGATCATACCTGTCATTGGACTTAGAGCAAAACATCCAGGTATAGTTTGCTGGCACCAGACTGACAGTCTCAAGGTTGAGGGTATCATTATCCTTATTAAACAAGAAGTTGAACTTTGGTTCATCTGGAACAAAATCAGATGATGTCAAACAATCTCACATTTTAAATTGCATTTAAGTAATAATACAACTGTAACAAAGGCTACATTAACCTTAAACATTTTGTGAAGGTACGCAGGAGCTACACAAACATTAAAGAGTCGATGCACAGCATGAAAATGGGTGTTCACTTCTGTCTTATCTAGACTATAGGTGTGTTACTTACCCAGATATGTATATGTGCAATTAATGCATATTTCAGACTGGTCCAGAGGGGTTTATTAAAGAATAATAGTTCATTTTATGTCATCTCAGAACTGACTCATGACTGGATACACAGACTGGAGTCTTCACATCATCAGAGCAGAGCGCTCCAACAGCACACAGCAGCAGAACAGCTGGAGAGATAGAAAACTGAATCTTTAGTTTAAACAATTATTCGAACTATTATTAAAAAGAAAAAAAAAGGTCAGGGAAAAAGAGGAAACTCAACATAAATGTGTCCTTAAGAAAAGAAGTCTTTTCACTGAACTCCTTAATATAAAATAGAAATATTATGGCACATTTTAGTTTTAAACTAAAAGAAATGTAAGCAATTTCAAAAAAAGAATAAAGTTCAAATACAAACTGTGTCATTATTGGGACACACATGTTATTTCTTACATTTATTTCCTCCCGCAAGTGAGTTCATCATGATAGGCCTATCTGAGGTTCCTCAGACTGTATATCTGAACTGTGCTTCATAACTCAACATTTAGCTCTGACCAACTACAAAAATCTTGATTGCAAGTCTGTGATTACCACCAATGTTGCAGGACCTTGAAATACTCTCACTTACCTGTAATCATGTTTAGTTGCGGCCAAATATTTTTTTGATGGTATTTGGGGAAATTTTGTCACTGCAACAGCGCCACATACATGGAAATTTCATCCCCAGGAAATTATAAAGGTTAATCACTATGATGCTGTGCAAACATCTTCGGCAGGCGGCTTAATACCTAAACAGAGATTCAATTTTAAATTGACGAGTTAGAGTGAAACCAACGTGATAAGCACATAGTCATATTGGCTTCAGAGGTAATGAGGATTAAAAAGCAAGGATATAGCTCACCAGCTGAGCAGGAACTGAGGAAGATGAAGAGGTGATCCTCACACACTCGCAACACAACGCGATGCTGCAAACAACACACCACTGCTGTACAACAAAGGAGGACCACCGCCAGCAGCATTCAAGACAAAAACATAAAAGCAAAATGCAAGTACGTAATCACAGCTGGATCTTACAAATAAACCTTTGATCACCTGAGACCAGCATCAAACAAATCAAAAAGAACATTTGCATATGATCACAGTGACAACAGACTTTAAGCAAGGTTGCTCTGGCGGTGCACAGACTTGGGAGCCAGGGGAGCGAAACTGGCTTGAGAAAGAATGCTCTTTATCTGCACAAGCAGAATGACAGGACTCAACTTGCCTTTAGCTATAAAAGTGAAGTCATGTTAAGAAAGTACTGGTAATGTAACTTACTCCATACATCGAATAGGTAAACTGCCTTCACGGGTGAAATACAGCACCTCTAACTAGAAACACAGGAAAAGACCACAGATGAATGAGAACAGGGTTGAAATATTGGCCTTACCTGATCACACAAAACTGTCTGCCGGGCGATGGAGAATTATCCCAGGGTGCCTCTCTGTCCCTCCCAAATGGAACTGTTTTGCTTCCTGTTGGAATCCTAAACAGGAAGATCTTTCTGAGGTAACGTAGGAAGATGCATAGATGCTGCCAATAGGCTTCCTGACTGAAATCTTGTAATTCAAGCAATATCCCAGCAGTGAGCACATAGTGTGCTGGACTTCAACTGAATTGCTCATGAAAAGGTTTTTTTTTTGTCTACACTTATCTAGTTGTACAGACTTTTCTTTTGGAGATACAATGTTACAGGAGAGATAACATGATACACTTTGGCCCATATTTTATTTGTGAGCAAAGGAGAGATTAGTTTCAGTACAAATAGTTTTTTTCTCTAAGTCAAAAGTAGTAATATTACATTTTGTTCTTCTTTTCAAAGTATTCACTTTGATCTCTCAGGCCTGGCTGCCAGCACCAAGAAGAAAACAACACGAGGCTTCTTTGTTAGGGCAGCTGCATGGATAAGTAATAGATTATTGCCCTGACTAGTCCTGCAGAGGATTCAAGAATGACCAAGAAGCAGGAAATAGTGTATATCCACCCCCCACATTTGTACTATCACCTCAACTGTGATTCAAGTAGAAGAGAAGGCAAGCACCTAGGCTATGAAAATGGCTGACTGGATTAGTTACAGGTCCTGGAGAAGATTTACCAGCAGTAAAAGACACGGTCTGCTGCACAGCCAACTTGCCGGAACTGGGTTGATCCAATGAGGGAAGAAGCAGTGGCAAACCTCCCTGCACTGTAGATGCACTCGGAGCAGGACTGGATTGTACAGCAGCCATAGTTTACTGTTGCTTAAACTGTGACTCTGATAGGTGGAGATGCAACCCTGTGATGACAAATGAGTCATTGGGACCGATCTGATTTGACAGGATGTGGTATTATTAAAAGACAAATTTGTTGAGGAGACCCAGTCCCATTTCAGCAGCACTGAGAGAGAGTGAATAGTTTAGGAAGGCTTCTGTTGAACTGCTTGCCCTCACCATTTCCTCCAGGGGTGTGCAGGGTAGTACAAGACTCTCCTAGTTTGTGCACATTACAGAGATTGCTGATTAAGGACCTCTCCAAGGCCTTTGTTGAATTTGAAAGTGCTGGTTGTAAATGTGAGCTTCCTCCAGATACTTCAGCCTTTACTCACAGACCAAAACCAGTGATCAACAGAACTAGTCCTCACCTTTACTGAGCTTGTGTGTACCTGAGAAGAAACAGTAAGACCAACATCTGTGACACATGGAGGTAGAGTAAGAATTTGTAAGACACGTACCAAGCCTAAATGCAGTTAGAGAAGACTCCAGTCATGCCTATATAGACCACAACCTGAACAGCTTGAGCAAGTCATGGGAAAGCTACGAGTCTACCTTCACTAGTACACTTTCTCAGACTAGCAGACCAATGCCATTACTGCCACACTCAATAACTTGGCCTCAAGATTTAAGCCAGAAATGCATCAAAAAGCGAGAAGTCATGCCCTGTATTAGCCGTAACTGTGATGAATTAATTCCCAAGATCCCAACACACAGTAGTGAGGATCTGTGAGTAGGTTCAAGCTTTGGAGTTAGTTGTTTAGTCACCTCAGCAAGCACATACAACAGATAACAGTCATATTTATGAATGTGTGTATACATCAGTGTCCACTTGCAGCAGCCCCTAAAACAGATGTGTAAAACCTCATCACAGCAGATTCATGGTATTACTTGATTCTGGGAGCTCATGGATGAAGTCACTGATGACAGCCTCCAGAGCATTTAAACTTACAATAGGACGCATTGACCACACAGCGGCTGTTATAACAGGACATTTCTCCACCAAGTTACCCAAAGTATTCACAAAATCCTCGCAAGGAAGAGCATTTACTGCTCAAATGTCTATGATGTATGTGGGGTGTGCTGTATTTTACTGCATATGTTTATTTGTAGCTAGAGTGTGTAGGGGGAATCTCTTAAATGTTCATGTTAAGATGTGCTGCTGGTGAGAGTGTTGAACTTTTGTATCTGTAAGAGAAAGCAATCCAGAGCTCTGGAAAATGACTGAAGTCTGTTGTGGTTGTTTTTTTCCATCATCTGGTCGCCTTCATGTTAGCTACCGACCGCTACCGACCCGCACTGAAAATGACGCTATATTCAGAAAGATTTAGGGGATACACAAAACTGCAGTGGTCAGGTCAGTACACTGGACAGCAGGTTTTTTTCTTTATTGAATAAAACTGATTGTACTTCAGGTATAACACTGCAACATGTCACAATACAATCCAGTGTAAAAGAAAAATCCATTAACATGTACTGAGAAAACCCAAGAATAAAAATCTTGACGTGTCTAAAAAAGTTTTACTTAAGGAAGAAGTTTATTTCCATGTAACAATGTTATACATCGAATAAATCTAGAGCGGGTAGATCTACACCTTATATAACTATAAAAACTTTGTTTTTTAAAGCACTTTGTTGTTTTCTGTTGTTTCAAACATGGCTTATTACGTTTTCCAATGCTACCTATAAGTATAAATGTCTTCCTATATTTAAATAAAATATAAAGACTGTCCATTTTACTCTAAATTATCAAGTGACATGTTGTATGGATAAAATGTTATATAGGTGATCACTGTGCATCAGATGGTTACAGAAGATTCTTTTCAGTTTCCAAAATGTCTGAGTCAGATGTGTCAGCAGTCAGCAGGTGACAGTGCCCTGTTTTGTGTTTCATCACTCAGAAATGTCCACAGTCGTCAATGCATTGTGACAATTGCTGAAGGTCTGGTGGTTATAGCAGAGCTGAAAAAAGAGAGTGAGCCTCAATAATAATGGTTCTCCATCCAGTTCTGGTCACACAGTGACAATAAGCTGTGTTCTTTATTGTGTTCATAAAAAGATGAAATATATACCTTATTTTTGATGAGGTACATGAGCAGTTCACTGACTACAGCCAAGCCAGAAGCAGAAGCAAACTGCCTACTTTCAGCACCATCATGTTGTTACAAGTAGGTACACCATCTATAATATAGAAATACAAGGACAATAATAGTAATTGATTAATTAATAATTGACATTTTATTTAAAAAATAATGTAAATAAAAAGTTCTTTGTACCTTTAGAGAATACTGGGTAATGGGTTTTGCACCAGGAGCCCACTAAGTTTGTCAGGCAAAACCTGATTTGGTCTCCTTTTAACACGTCTTTGCTCACTGAGCTCTTGATCGTCTTGTTGCAGGAAAAATTAGAGACTGTTTTAAATGCATCTGGGACCTCATCCCAGGATGAGTCTGTTTCACAGCTGCAGTGAAACAAAGTAAAAGGGGTTTAAATAATCAGAGCAAAAATGCTCTCTGAGCTGAACGGCTGTGCAGGTGATCATACCTGTCATTGAACTCAGAGCAAGACATCCAGGTATAGTTTGCTGGCACCAGACTGACAGTCTCAAGGTTGAGGGTACCATCATCCTTATTAAACAAGAAGTTGAACTTTGGTTCATCTGGAACAAAATCAGATGATGTCAAACAATCTCATATTTTAAACATAAATTATAATTAAATTTAAGTAATAATACAAATGTAACAAAGGCTACATTAACCCACCTACAACACACACTGATATGGTCTTTGTTTCCTTTTGTCCTCCAGCCTCCAGGTGTAACTTATAATCTCCTGATATGAGTCGATCACAAAGCTTCACAGTCCTGAGAAACAGTTCATTACAGTCCTCATATCACATGATTACACTGGACAGCAGCAGTTCTCTGTTGTTGCTCATGAAAAACATGAATGAATGGATATTTTTACACTTCTACATGGTGACAGTTTGCTTCATTGAAGTACCTGTGCTGTGTTACCCATGTCTGCCTGACACATTTAGTCCTGTTTTTGTCAGGAGTCTCCCAGGAACAGTGCTGGAGAACAGGATGGTAGGAAACAGTGGCCTGCAAGCAGGTGCTGGATGCCTGCTGAGCTGATATGATCTTGGTCTCATCCAGCTGTGCAGAGAGGAAACCTTCGTCTGAGGAAACACAAGAATAAACCAGATTCATTCAGTGGGAACAGTTTCAAATAATGATGACATGAAATGAAGTCTACTGACCTGAGACATGAACATGAACAGACTTTGAGTTTTTATCTGTACTCGTGCAGGTGTATGTGCCGTTGTGCTCCTCTCTCACTGATCTGATGGACAGGTAGGCCATCCGAACAGCGAAATGTGAGTCATTTTTAATGCACATCTGGAAGAAAAAAAACCATAATAATGATCATTTGCAGGATGATTATCAGTGAAGTACTTTGTGTCTCAGACTGAGGAATATTAAAGAGGTCGGTCAGTTTTCAGACAAACATAACAAGAAAGTTTAAGGAAACTCTCCCTGATTACAGGACATTACTGTACCTCCTCCTCCTTCTCTGGTTTACATGAAAATGTCCTGGCATGGAGCTGTTTTCCTCCTTTCTCCCACACAGGTGATCTCAGACCGTATCCTTTTACTCTGCAGCGAAGCAGCAGAGACTGACCTTTGCTCAGGGTGACAGTAGATACCTCATCTTCGTTCATTACACTTCTCTGTAAGTCTGAAACACACATCAGGGCCTCAAATCAAAAATATATTTTTAGGGCAGAATTTGTCATTTGCTTCTCTGAGATTAGTTGGTGAATGTCTGGGTAAACATTGTTTTTTCAAGTATTTGAACCAAATTTTACTCAAATTAACTCCTGTAACAATTTATGGATACATTCATTATGGATGTATTAAATTTGTTATGAATGAATTTAAATCCAGTTACCATAGTCATACAGTTGGGAGCACTCTTGTCCTTCAGCATTGGTTGCACAGCACATCATTCCTCTATTATAATATTCACTGCTTAATATTGTGCTCTCTGTCTTTCTGTCGCTTCCCTTTAAACTCTGTTCATGCTTGTTACTGTTCAAACAGAGAAAAAAAAATGTTAGTGCTGTAAAATTATATTTTCAGAGCGCTGTGTCTTTGACATACATTATTATCAAAGCTTGTCTAATACCCATCTATCCCAACCACCCACCAAAATAAAGCATCTCTCCAAATGATTCAGTCTAAAATCAGACATTAAGAAGTGCTGCTATTCTAAAGTTTGCATACAAATGTAAAGGACAACATCTTACCCAGACCATTTGATTGTGGGTTTGGGGAAACCCTCAGAGACACACTTAAAAAGTGGGGAAGTATCTGGCACATCAACACCATCGAGCATCAGCTGTGGTTTTGTTGGACGTTCTAAACAACATGAAAGAAAATTTAAATTCATTGTATTATCACTAATTTATGGTCAAACAGAGGTTGTTTGAGTATTATAGAAGAAAGAAGGTGAGAAGCTGTTACTCACTCATTACTACATGAAGAATCACAGTCTTGGAAATGGTGGCATTGTTGGATTCACAGGTCAGAGTGTACTCCCCTGAATCTGTCTCAGAAAGCGGTGATGTGACCATGGACTGACTCCCATTTCTGCTGAGGTTAAAGGAAACATCTCAGTTTAAATACATAGAAATATAAAGCACACAAACAGAAACACAGACGGTCACTTACGCTGTCATTAGTCGGTCTTCTCCTCTGATCCAGTGGCAGACAGGAAATCCAGAGAGGAACTCCGGGGAGATGATGAGTTTCTTACCCACTGCTAACACTTTGCTGATGGGACCAGATGGATTCAGATAATCAGCTGGTGTCAAACATGCTGCCTGAAAAACAAGAGCCAACAGTTAATGCTCCTTCATTAAGCAGCAGTAAAATCATCACTGGTGGCAAGATCTGAATTAGAGTTTCCCAAAAATTGATTTCCTGATTAAATGTTTGCTTTAAAAAAATAAATAAATAAAAATAAAACAAACGAAGCTTATATTTTGTAACTGAACTAAATTTGTACTAAAACCTCTTCAAAATGTATTAGAATGACACAAAGTGATTACAGGAAATTACAGAAAGAGCAGCTAGCACTATTTCCCTCTCTGTTTTGCCACCTCCTGTTGCAGTGTACTTTTTGCTGCCCTGTACACCATAAACCACACTGCATTTTGTGAAGGTACGCAGGAGCTACACAAACATTAAAGAGTCGATGCACAGCATGAAAATGGGTGTTCACTTCTGTCTTATCTAGACTATAGGTGTGTTACTTACCCAGATATGTATATGTGCAATTAATGCATATTTCAGACTGGTCCAGAGGGGTTTATTAAAGAATAATAGTTCATTTTATGTCATCTCAGAACTATTCCCTGCTTTAAGGCTTCATTGTCAGTGTCACTTTCAGTTATCTGATCAGAGTTTAGTTAAAACAGCTCTTACCTCATGACTGGGTACACAGGCTGGAGTCTCCACGTCATCAGAGCAGAGCGCTCCAACAGCACACAGCAGCAGAACAGCTGGAGAGATAGAAAACTGAATCTTTAGTTCAAACTATTTTTGAAAAATCAAAATTAAATATATATACACCAGTGGGAAAAATCAAAACCAAATAAAGCAACATAATTGCATCATTAAGAAGAAATTATTGCTCTTCTAAATCAGACTGTATTTATGAACTACAGCTGTGTCATTAACAAAACGCTTCATAACTCAACATTTAGCTCTGGCCAACTACAAAAACCTTGACTGCATGTCTGTGATTACCTTCGATTGTGCAGGAATGAATAACTCACTCACCTGCAATCATGTTTCTCTGCCTCCAAGTTTTCATTCTCGTATTCTGAAAGGAAATTTTGTTGCTGCAACAGCGCCACCTATATGGGAATTTCATCCCAAGGAAATAAAAAAGGCTAGTCACTATGATGGTGGAAAAATACGACAAGAAATGAGGATATTGCGCCCCAGACGGGCAGGATTTGATGAAGGAGTCCTCGCACACTCACAGAGCATCAGCAGGATCCGCGATCAAGACAAAACAGTTAATAATTTCTTAATAATATCAAAGGAAAAACAAACACAAGTAATTAATCACAGCTGGATCATAACGGGACGCTTTCTCCATACATCTAATAGATAAACTAGCTTCACAGACGGAATACAGCATCTCTAACTAGAAACACAGGAAAAGAGCAAAGATGAGTACAAACAAGGTTGAAACGTTGAAAGTATCTGCTCACCCAAAGCTGGCTGCCTAATCTGGAAAAGTCTGCCTCACTGCCCCACCTAAGTCGAAATGGTACAGTTTCGCTTTGTGTTATTTGTTTTTCTCAATCCTTTTGTAGAAATCGACGACTAGGAAGTGGCTTTACGACATCATCTTTCACACATTTTGATGCGAAGTACTTTGACTTGAATAAAAGTCACTTCTTACCTTCTCATAAAAGTTAGATTGCTTTTCTCTTGGGACCAAAATAAAATAGACACATATACATGATTAACACAAATATATGATTACAAGCTTTTATTTTAATGAATAAAACATATTGTACTTCAGGTATAATGCTTAAATATATATAAATATATATATATATATATATATATATATATATATATATATATATATATATATATATATATATATAAAAACCCTGATATATTATGCATATTTATATTTAGAATATTTACAACCCTGTTAAAGAAAGCTACATCTTATGAAACTTACATACAAAAATAATTTTGTTCACATTCAGACCTCACTTCCTTCATGCATTTTGCTCAAGTTGTAGTATATAGATAAAGACTGTAATACATTATGGAAAGTATGATAAACGTAGGCTAAATATGTTCTCCCCAGTTCCACCTGAAATGATAAAATGCTTATTATATTTGAATAAAATGTAAAGCAAATTCATTCTACTCTAAATTTTAAGAGATTATTATTGTGTAACATTTTGTATGCATAAAATGTTATATAGGTGATCACTCTGTATCTGATGGTTGCAGATCGTCCTCAGCTGCTTAAATGTCTGACTCAGATGTGTAAGTAAAGACCAGCCAGCAGTGTCTTTTCTCTATTTTATCCCTCAGAAATGTCCGCAGTGGTCGATGCATTCCTGTAGCGGCAGGAAGTCTGGTTGAGAACTGGATGATGGAGCTGAAAAAAAAGAGGCAGTATGACTCAATGATAATGGTGCTTTTGTGCTTCTCTCATATGTGGATCCCTTAGGGTTCAATCCTTGGACCACGTCTGCTTTCATTTGCTATGCTGACAACACACAGCTGGGCTTTTCTGTTTAGACTCAGCAGCCTCTCCCACCTCCATGAATGCTTCAATGCTATCACTAGTGAGATGTCTTCTTATCGTCTCTTTGGCAATCAGCTTGGCTGAACTTAACTCGCTGCTGAAAACTTGTTTTTACAGATTAGCTTTTCCTTCATCTTTCCGCATTAATTTTGACCATAGTTTATATCTAATGAGTGTAGTGTCTCCTCTTTCCTCTGCTTTTAGGTGGAGATAGGTTGGTACTGCTGTAGCCAACACACCTGTTTCACATCAGTTTATTACCTCCATGTATTTAAGCAGCAGCTCAAGCCTACGCTCCTTGTCAGGTTCTTGTGGCATTGGCTGCAGTAAACTATCTCTGTAATTTTTGTTTGAATCCTTAATGAATCCTTAGACTCTGACCCTCTACTTACTCCTCCAGCTACTCTGGAAAAATATTTAAGTAAAACCTCAAATCCTCATCCCAATAAAATATCTCTCATCTGTTTTTCTCTAGCAGAAGACCGTTCTCGTTCGGTGAACACACACTCACCCGAGACTCTTGTAGCTCCAGACTCTCCCCCGTTGATCTGAAATTCTGTAAAATAAACCTTTTTAAAACTGAACATGGTCTTCTGAAAACATGACCATTGTTGGATATGAGTGCGAAAACTTTATAACTGTCTTTTAAAAAGTGCTACACAAATACATTACTGTTACAGAGATACCAAACTCTTATGAAACAAACAAAAACCATGAAAGATTCAATTAATCTCCCTTGAAGGCTGATACTGAGGTTTATATTGCAAAGACAAATGACTTGGTGCCCTCTTCTATTTGTGTTTGTTAAATAAGCTGAATATATTTACCTTCTTTTTGATGAAGAATATGAGCACTGTGCTGACTACTACCAGAGCCAGAAAGAGAGTTATATTGCCTGCTTTAAGCAGGAATATGATATCCTGAGGTTGTTTACCTACAAACGACAATGTGAGCATGACAGCTTTAAATAAATTTAATCAAATATTTTCTGATGCAAATACTCTTTATTACCTATAGAGTACTGGACTGCAGGTGGAATGATTATGTGGTAACTTTGGCACCAGGAGCCAACTGAGTTTGTCAGACAAAACTTTAAATGATGTCCATCCCCGAGGTCTCGTCTCACTGAGCTCTTGATCGGCTTGTTGCAGGAAACATCAGAGTCTGCTTTAAACGCATTTGGGACCTCATCCCAGGACGAGTCTGTTTCACTGCAGCTGTGAAACAAAGTAAAAGGAGTTTAAATAATCAGAGCTAAAATGCTCTCTGAGCTGAACGGCTGTGCAGGTAATCATACCTGTCATTGAACTCAGAGCAAAACATCCAGGTATAGTTTGCTGGCACCAGACTGACAGTCTCAAGGTTGAGGGTACCATCATCCTTATTAAACAAGAAGTTGAACTTTGGTTCATCTGGAACAAAATCAGATGTCAAAAAATCTCACATTTTAAATATAAATCATAATTAAATTTAAATAATAATATAACTGTAACAAAGGCTACATTAACCCACCTACAACACACACTGATATGGTCTTTGTTTCCTTTTGTCCTCCAGCCTCCAGGTGTAACTTATAATCTCCTGATATGAGTTGATCACAAAGCTTCACAGTCCTGAGAAACAGTTCATTACAGTCCTCATATCACATGACTACACCTGACAGCAGCAGTTCTCTGTTGCTGCTCATTAAAAACGTGAATGAATGGATAATTTTACACTTCTACATGGTGAAAGTTTGCGTCATTGAAGTACCTGTGCTGTGTTACCCATGTCTCCCTGACACATTTAGTCCTGTTTTTGTCAGGAGTCTCCCAGGAACAGTGCTGGAGAACAGGATGGTAGGAAACAGTGGCCTGCAAGCAGGTGCTGGATGCCTCCTGAGATGATATGAACTTGGTCACATCCAGCTGTGCAGAGAGGAACCTCAGCATTTCTGCTGAGGTTAAAGGAAACATCTCAGTTTAATTGCATAAAAAGATAAACGCACACAAACAGAAACACAGACGGTCACTTACGCTGTCATTACTTGGTCTTCTCCTCTGATCCAGTGGCAGACAGGAGATCCAGAGAGGAACTCCAGGGAGATGATGAGTTTCTTACCCACAGCCAACTCTTTGCTGATGGGACGGATTCAGATAATCAGCTGGTAGCAAACATACTGCCTGAAAAACCAGAGCCAACATTTAACCTTCCTTCATTAAGGAACAGTGAAATAATCACTGGTGGAAAGATCTCTAATTCAATGCCATACTGTATCAGTTTGAGTTATGACTGTTCAACAGGGGCTTATCAAACAATTCAGTGTTTAGTTAAAACAGCTCTTACCTCATGACTGGATACACAGACTGGAGTCTTCACATCATCAGAGCAGAGCACTCCAACAGCACACAGCAGCAGAACAGCTGGAGAGATAGAAAACTGAATCTTGTAGTTGGTAATTGTTTGTAGTTCTTTATTGTAGTTAATAATCTTGTAATAGTTGAAACTATTATTGAAACATCTAAGTAAATTTAGAAACATCAGTGGGAAAAACCACATAAAGAAAAAAAATAAATGCATCACTAAGACAAAATTGTTCTTCTCAGTCATAAGTACGCACAATAATCATTATGGTGTTTTTTTTAATGTTAAACTAAAAATTCAAAACAATTCAGAAACCAATAAAGTTTCAGTATAAACTGTGTTATTACTGGGACACATACATTATTTCTCATGTTTAAGCATCATATACTGCACAACTGCATGAAGAATGAAGAACACAAATCAGTTCCTCACAATAGGCCTATCTCAGGTTCTTAGACTGTATTTCTGCAGGACAGCTGAGTGTTATTGACAAAATGCTTCATAACTCAACATTTAGCTCCGACCAACTACAAAACTCTTGATTGCAAGTCTGTGATTACCATCAATTCTGAGGAACCTTTAAATACTCTGACTTACCTGCAGTCATGTTTCTCTGCCTCCAAATTTTCATTCTCGCACACCAAAGGGAAAATTTGTTGCTGCAACAGCGCCACCTACAGGGAAATTTAACCCCGAGGAGATTAAATAGGTTAATCACCATGATGGTGTCCAGACATGCCAGGCAGGAGACTTAATTCCCAAATGTTTGAATATAAAAACTATCATGTTAACCATATAGTAAACACAATATTTTTTTAAAACAAATATATGTGAAGTATTACTCAAAAAAGTCTGAGCATTCAAAGGTCATTTACACTCCCACCAAATCACAAGTGTTCTAACAAAAAACAGAAATATAACACTAATGATTTTAAACATAAAATGACCTTTAACCACAAGGCGTTTTACACACTGGAAATAGAATTATTTATGCAGATAAAGTCCACACATAAAGTCTTCATACAGTAAAAACTATAGTCATGGTGTTAAACAGCCTCTAAGAGCAAGATCAGTCTTCAGCTTGCCAGAATGTTGTCCCTCCTTTCTCATTATCATTCTCAAGTCCATCTTAATCAGTAACTGTTTCTACAACTATGGCTAATCTCCACTCAGTCCGTGAAAGATCATCTCCCCTTTTGATGACTATGTGACCAGCTTTCAGATCACTTCTAGAAACACGCCAGCATTGTCTAGTTGCAATTCTCCTCCAGCAGGGCCAGAATTGCTCTGCTAGATACTGAATGTGACACCACCTCTTAGAAGTATGCATGTGAGCCTTCAGTTTTCAGGCCCCTCTTCTGTGGAACCAGCTTCCAGTTTGGATTTGGGAGACAAACACTATCTCTACTTTTAAGATTAGGCTTAAAACTTTCCTTTTTGGTAAAGCATATAGTTAGGGCTGGACCAGGTGACCCTGAATCCTCCCTTAGTTATGCTGACTCATATCTGTTATTAATCTCTGTCTCTCTTCCACAGCATGTCTTTATCCTGTTTTCTTTCCCTCACCCCAACCGGTCGCAGCAGATGGCCGCCCCTCCCTGAGCCTGGTTCTGTCAGAGGTTTCTTCCTGTTAAAAGGGAGTTTTTCCTTCCCACTGTCGCCAAAGTGCTTGCTCATAGGGGGTCATATGATTGTTGGGCTTTACTCTGTATCTATTATTGTACGATCTACTGTACAATATAAAGCGCCTTGAGGCGACTGTTGTTGTGATTTGGCGCGATATAAATAAAATTGAATTGAAGGTCCTCTCTGATGGTGTTGGATTCCAGGTGGTAAGACTCCAGTGTGTTTCATGGTTTCATGGTATGTGATTGGGAGTAAGTAGTTCAGGACCATCTGCATCATTTAGGCTATCCACAGTGAGTAGACGACTGTCCACAATAGACACTGGCATCATCCAATCTTTCACGTGAGGGTGGAAGATTGGATGGAAGTACATTCCTTCCTATTCTGATCTGTCTCTCCCACACACCTCCTACATGGCTTGAATGGAGAGCATTCATAATGAAGTTAATCTGATCTGGATAAGAGACAGAAATGTGCAGTCTGCACATTTAGTGTTTGAACCTTTTTAACTTCAGGTCACCCAAGTGAGATTTCTGGGATTACCTCTGCAGGTGGAGGCACTGTTTTCTCCCATAGGAACTTGGGTCCAGTAAACCAGTTTTATGTGAGAAGCTTGCTTGCACTTGAACCTCCAGAAGCAAGGTCTACAGTATTCTTGTTAGTGGAGACATATCGCCTCTGCTGAGTAGTTGTACTGAGATGAGTTTTCTGAATCCTATTCAATACAAATATGTGAAAACGACATGGTTTGTTGTTGCTGTACCCTAGTACAACCTTGGAGTCTGTACAGAAATATTAATCAATCCCTGAAATTCCACGTTCTTCCTTTAGAGCAGTGCTTGCTGCGATGGACACAACAGCAGCAGTCAGCTCTAACCTGGGGATTGTCACAGCCTTAAATGTAGCTCCAGTGGACTTTGACACGACCAGATCACAATTAAGAGATCCATTTTTTTTTTTTTTTTTTTGCCTGTCCCATTTGGTTCGTTAGCCGTCAGAATTGTTGTCTGAAGACCAACAAGGATACCCAATGGATTTATTTTGCCAAATGGATCATCATGGCATTGCCGTATTGGTCCATTTGATCAACCTTTGTTTTTATTATTTATTTTATTTTATTTTTAGTTGTTACAGACGGGACAGACATGAGTGAAGGATAGGAAAGGGAGAAAGAAAGAGGAAGGAAAAGAAAAACAGAAGGGGAGAGGGACAGTGAGAAAGGGGAAAGAAAAAAATATCTCCGGGATCACCTGTTGAGAGAAAAAGAGTAGAAAACAAGCAAAAAAACAAAACAAAACAAAGCAACATACTATACACAACACCATCGCATTAATCTAGCTAAGTGTAAACAGCAGCAAATACCAAATATTGAACGTTGTTGTGCAGCACGCAGGACAGACAGCGCACAATGTGCTTTGAAGTAGCAGCCAAGAAAGGTGTGATTCAAGTCTACGAACAGCAAACACCTGTGTGCACACCTGTGTGGATCGGCGCGCTTGTATTCAAATGGTTTCCCCATGTAATGGTCTGCAAGAGGATGTAGAGAGCCATAGCCCTGTCCCCCAGGGCATGAAGCAGGCATGGGGGAGATCCAGGCCCCAGACATTCAGAGGCCCCAGAGTGCAAGAGCCCAAGGAGGACCACCGGAGGGGCATCCGTGCCACCTTCATGGGAAGGGCTGAGGATCCCCAGACGAGGGGTCACCCAGTAGCCGCCAGGCAGAAACTAGAGGGGGCTGCACCGGCGTGCCCGCCGGCTCCGCCGGCAGCCAGCTGTGCCAGAGTGAACCGAGCCGCAGGCACAGAGGCCGGAGGCCCGAGGGCCCTCCGCGCCCCGGAAGAGGCCTGACCGAGCAGCAGGCGCCAGGCCCTGCCAAGTAGCCACCGGGAGTGAGCTGGCACATGACCTGAGCGCCCAGCCCCAGACACCAAGAACCAACAATGCACCGACCCCTGAGGGCATCAGTCACCGGCAGGGAGTGTGGTGAGGGGAGATAGGCCTCCCCACTTGGAGGGCCTGGGAGTTCCCAGAGAGGTGGAGTCTAAGACCCGACCTGACATATAGACACAGACAAACAGGCACACACAGACACAGACATGCATTCCCACCCTCATGCACACATATACAAACACTCAGCACTCACCCAACGTAGGAATAAACGTAAATGGACATGTACACACAATCACACTCCCCAAACATACTCTATACCCCGGGTCCAGGTATCCTCGCCCCCAGAGGGGGAAACGGCACCCAGACCCAAGAGATGTTACCCTTCCCTCCGGGGTGGAGGCAAGCAGACCGCCCCAGGCTCCGCAGCAGCAGGGAGGCCAATCGGACAGCCAGCATCTCTTCCCAGCCTAAGAGATCCATTTTCATTCACGTGTCTCAAATATTAACACTGGCCATAACCATTTGATCTTTCCAAAGTCAGCTGATGCATAGCAGTGAGGCATGTGATTTTCTCTAAATGCCAGATCATTCTTCCAGCATCTTCAGACTGGTTGAGGTTAACTGATGAGTGGGACATCCCAGCCTGTGAAATGCCTACAATTTCTTGAAACACCCTTTTCCCAGTTAGCAGGAAAGGAGCAACACGCCCTAATGATTTATGAGAAGAAGCAGCTGTGGAGAGTGTGCCACGTCGGGTTTCTGGTTGATCCTCCAGAAAGGTATGGAAACTGAAACTGTCTGATTCAATGTCCATGTGGGTTCTTAAGGCTCTTCACAGTGATGGATCATTAAAGATGAGATCAAGAGCCTTTTGTTCAGTTGCACGCTCAGATGGTTTTACGCTCAAGCACTACGACTATGCACAACTTTGCGTAGTCACAGTAAACCCATAGCACAGAACTTTTGGGCTTTTTTTGCAAGCTGAATAGCTTCATCTACATCTGCTATGCTTGTGACAATGTCATCAACATAGAAGTCTCTCATAATGAACTGTGAGCCTGGAAGACACGCTCTCACTCTCCTTAGCAAGATGATTTAAGACGTAGTTAGCACATCCAGTTGAAGATGCAACACTGAAAAGGTAAACTTTCATGCAGAATTTTTTTACATCTTTATTTCCATCTTCGCACACTCACAGTGAACACCACAAAGGAAAATACAAGTAATTACTTACAGCTTAATCTTAGAAATAAATGTTTGATTACAAGACAGAGTCTGAAAGAAAAAAAATGTAATCTAGTTAATCAGCTTAAAAGATCCTGATAGAACTAGCTGGCCACAAAGCAAAACAAAACATACTCAAGGTCGTATTGTACACATCTATGTAACACTGACTGTGCCATTTCCAAATTAAATGATTAAATGATCTGCAAAAGATGGAAAATTATCCCAGTGTGCCTCTCTGTCGTAAATGGACACTACACTGTTTCACTTACCATAGGAATCCTCAATCAGGAGGATCTTTCCGAGGTAACATGAGAAAATGCACAGATGCTGCCCATAGGCTGCCTGACTGAAATCTTGTAATTCAAGAAATATTCCAACACTGAGCACATAGTGGCTGTCCTGGCTGTCCAACGACAGGAAATAGTTTCAGTGTGTGTATCTGTCCCTCCTAAATGGAAGTAGCATTGTTTTGCTTCGTGTTGCAATACTGATCAAATTTCAGCTGTTCAGTCGGGAGCATCTATGTGAATGTTAATATGGAAATCCTGTCCAGAGCCTGTCAACAGTCAAGAGTGGAAATATTTCTGCCTGCTAAAAATGTCTATGCTCGCCTAGTTATTTATTTATTTATTTAAAAATGTATTTACTTTAAACTGAATGAATGAGTCCCTCTTAATGCTAGAGTCACTTTTATGGTCTGCCTTTTAATGTGGTTCAAGGATCATTTTGAGTGATGGGTTCATGATTTGTTGATACTGAGTTGAGAACATTCAATAAAATCAGTAATCAGAAGAATCTGATCCTTTTGTAAATTCTGTTGAATTTTATAGTGTCTGTTAGGCCAAGCTCATCTTGACTAGGAGTCATTATTCATTTGTTCTACTGTGATTTTATGATTGATTTATTCCTTTGTTTTGCTGCGTAGGAGCGATGGGCTGAGCCAGCATATCCTTCCCTTTGTGATGAGTCTGTCAGGATCTGCTGCCCTGGTGAGCTGTATCGCTTCGCCTTTATCCCCTGTCATCACAGGCAGCAGCTTCGACCTTTAGCATTATATGAAACACTTACAAATATTTTAAACTTTAACCTAAATTCATCCTGACTTGTCATCTTTAAAGTGAATAAGGTGGTATATATTTTTGGAATTACATCTCCTGGTTAACTTTTGGATTTCCTAAAATTCCCCAAGGTGGCGCTGTGGCAACACAAACCTCTACGTTTGTGTCTTCCATGTAGTGGTGCTTTGAGCAGTGGACTCCTGTCTATAGCTGCTGTGCTTGAGGATTCACATTCAGCTTTATTGTAACATTACAGATTTTAAAAAGTAAAAAGTGTCTGAAAAAACTTTTGTTACAGAGCTCCACAAAATAAGATACCATATTTTAGATATGTGTAAAACTCGAAAATAAAAGTGCACATGTCTGGCAAAAGAGAAAATAAATAAATAAGTAAACTCTCTGATGAGCGTTGCATTCCTCTACAGTGCAGCTTCCAAACCTGATGATACAGCAGGATACTTTGAATGGAGCTGCTGTGCAAGGACCTCAGAAAGCTGGGGCTCTTAAACTCACTGACCTGCTCCACTGGAGCTCAGTTGATGTAAAAACGGGCATGCTCTTCCCTATTCACCCTGAAACCCACAGTCAGCTCCTCAGTCTTGTTTACAATCAGGGCAAGGTTGTTAAGAAAAACACTATTCTGTCAGAAGGCTGATGATCATGCTGATGCATGATTTTTCCAACAAATCTTAATTTGTAAAGTCAGGCACAGTTTGTTTTCACTCTGAATGTGTTGTACTCTAGTATAACACAAAACCATTAAAGAGAAAAATAAAATTTGTATATATAAAAAGTATTTTCCTGTGAAATGCTTATGAAAAAAATTCTGATTGTTATTTCTTTGACAAGACTCGAATAAAACAGCTGAGGAAACACCAGGCATGGCCAAATTAGTTTCTTTATTTAAAGTACATTTTATTGCAGGTGTAATGCTGGAAGATAAAATGTTGTAGATAAAATGTAACATAGTGTAAAAGTTCCAGTAAAATATATAAAGAAAGTTTATTATGAAAAAAATAAATGTGTACAAAAAATATAATGCTTGCATTCCCTGCTGGCGTATAAATGTATTGAAAAAAACATAGACGTTACATTGCCATGTATAACAATGTAATATATGCAACATGTAATAAATTCCTGAGTCTTCATATAAACGTAATGGAGAATTCTTTTTTCCATAGCTACATCTCTAAAGTACATTCCTCTGAATATTTTAGTTTCATAATTGTATTTTGTAGCTGCACAATAAAAACTGCACAAAATAAAAAAAAATTTTGTAAAATAACATAATTTAGCAAAACTGCTCGCTATCCTTGAATATAATATAAAGCAAGTACATTCTACTCTAAAATCTTAGGTTAGTACCATTTTATCAGTATTGTTATGCAAGCTGTTGGATATACGGATAAAAATAAAGGTATAAAGGCGATCACTCTGCATCGGATGGTTTCAGAAGCTCCTTCTCAGCTGCCACAGTGTCTCCGGCACATGTTTCTGCTCTCTTTTCTTCAGTGGCACAGGTTTGACAGTAGTCATTGGTGGCCTGGGTTTTCTTTTCTTCGCTTGCTTTGGTCAAGGCAGACATGTCAACGATGGTCGACGCATTCTGGTAGTCGCTGCAAGTCTGATTGATTGTGTTTTGGTAGAGCTGAAAAAGTGAATGCTGATAGTGATTACGCTGCTACATTCAAATATATGTTTGAGTATAATTTAACACAAATATTGAGATTTTCTTTAAGGCCTACATTCTCCTCTCGGTCTAGGAGCAGGTCACACAGGAAGGACACCAACTTGGAGAAAGAGGGGCGGTTAGCGGGATCCAGGGCCCAACACTTATGCATCATCCCATACCTGCAGAAGAACATACACAACACTACTGACGTAATAAAAGCAAAAGTTATATTTAAAAGTCCGGAATAGCTAAAGTTTCAAAACAGAACAGAAATAGGTTATTATTTTTGATTTTTACTGATGTATTAATGTGATTCTGTCTTTATTTGAATCCTAAAATAATAGTTTTCTTAAAACAACCTAGTACATTTATGAAACATTTAAGATGAGACTTGCACAGTTTCGCTGGCATAGTATGGACACTCCATCTTAAATCCTCTCTCAATCATTGAATAGAACATATGATCCACCTTTATGCCCGGGTATGGCGTGACACCTGCGACAAACATCATTGAGACGTTAGAACTGATTGTTTATCTTTTGAATGTGCTGCTCACAATGAGTTAATGTTTGTGAAAGTTACCGAGTGAGAAGATCTCCCAGAGCAGAATGCCATAAGCCCAGACATCGCTCTTCATGGTGTACATTCCCTGGAAGATGCTCTCAGGAGCCATCCACTTTACTGGCAAACGCACCTGTGAGGCAGCAGAGCTCAGTCACCCACCCACAGTAATTAACATAAGAGTCAGTGAATAATATAAAATGAAAAAGTATCATCCAACATACGTTTCCTCTCACGACGTAGTTGGAGTCGTTGTCGATGTCCCGGGCGAGTCCAAAGTCACCGATTTTCACCTGCCTGCCGTTTGTCACTAAGACATTTCGAGCTGCCAGGTCCCGATGGATACACTGCAGACAAAAGGAGCAGTCGTCAGCATATGTTTTGTGTATTCATTTTGATATGCAATTTTATTTTAGTTATATTTAAATAATTTCCCTCGAACTGTGCGGTTTATAAAATTCCAAATCTCCCAAATATAGATATATTATGACAACATGCAAAGAACTAAGAAACTAACACAGGTGTTCCAGGTTTGGTCTGCCAATATAGGTCTAAATTAATCATCAACACAGAGGAACAAAAAAGACTAAATGTGTTTCTGCAGAGAGGCTGGGTGACAGATGTTTGTCTGGTGTTTGTCGCCTACATTCTTGGAGGAGAGGAACTCCATGCCTCTTGCCACTTGGAAGGCAAAGCTCAGCAGGTCATCAAAGGTCAGGGCTTCCAGGTCTTCCGTCTGCTCGTCTGGGGTTTCAAAGCTCTCTGGGTCTGCAGATAAATTGTGTTCAACCACCATTTCTGAATTTCACAGTAGTGTGTCAACCTCTGTTCACACATACACCTTTTTTTAAACGTCTCTTTTTTCACCATGATAACGTGTATGCTCTGCTGGCTTTATATCACGTTTCTCACCTTCACAGCTGTCCACATTGTCAGAGTTGATGGTAAGGAGTGCGATGTCCTCCTGCCCCCTTGTGTTAGCGGTGTACATAGGCACGTAATTATCCACTGGTGCTTCCAGCGCACTGAGAAAAGACAAATGTAACACAACTGTAATGCCACACCAACTTTGCAGAGAATAATTTAAGAAATAAACAAACGGCAGCACTGATACAGAAACCTGTCTCACCTGGGGCATTTCCTGAGCTGCAGGTTGTGGTAGAGGCTTCTGAAACGGTCTTTGTCAAAAGCGTCGGTGACAGACTTGTGGTAACGTTCACAGTTGTTTTTCAAGTAATTCAGCAGGTCTCCATGACAGCAGTACTGGAAAATCAGGTATACTGGTCCTAGATGAGGGGAAATTAGGTTATTTTAAAACTTCTGTTTGACATTAATATACAGCATCAAATAATCAGAAACCAGGGCAGTAGGTCTCATCTGAAAGAGTTCAAGTTTGATGACTATTGTGCATGTGCGTGATCTGCTGCGTTAAACGCACCAGAGTCTGTGCATGCACCGAGCAGGTTGACAATGTTGGCATGGTGTCCAATGTGAGTTAGCATCTTGAGCTCTGACATCAAAGCCTCCTTCTCCATAGTCTGGTGTTTTTCTGCAGAGTCAAGTACAAGATTAGCACTTTTAGGTATAACCCTTTTAACGCTCTGCATTTCTCATGAAACAAATACCAACCTTTCAGCATCTTAACGGCCACCTTCTGCGAGACTCCAGGCTTTTTGATGCCATAAGCTGTAGCCTGGACCACCATGCCAAAAGCTCCGGAGCCCAGTTCTTTACCTGAGGAGGACAGAAAAACACTCAAAAGTCTGTTTTGTATATTAAATTGACTACGTTTATCAACACCTTGTCATGAAATATGAGGGGAAAAAGTGTTCACATTAAGTTAGTTTTTAGATTGAGCTTCTGCCATTAAAAAAAAACTAAAGACAAATGATTGTTAAACCAAAGAGTTGTGGCCTCTTAAAGGTGTCCTGTTGGGGCCCCTTCATATGTTTCACATATCTATCTGGTTAGAAGTTCCGGCAAAGAGACATTTCCTCTTTAAACGTGGTGTATTGCAGAGTTCAGACAACACTTTGAGGCCCAGAAAGGTAAAACTCTTCATAAAAAAATGAAAAGAGGAAAGTCTGAATATTTCACAGATAACACATTTATGTAGAAGAACTTTTTTTCCTCTTTTTCTGCTTCAGTCTTTTGCAAGCCCTCAAGTACGTCTTGCTACCATTTGAAGGGCTTCTTGTTCTTTGGTTTCGGAGGTCTGCTAGCAGCTAAATCAATAATTTTACATATATTTAAATGTTCTTTTAAACTTCTTCTTACTGACAGAGTGTAAAACTTTACATTGCATTTATGTGTTGATGCATATATTTAACCCTGTAACTTGGTGTACTTCATACCCAGTTCAAGGTTCTCCCTGGG
The DNA here is from genome assembly GCF_056152115.1 of Neolamprologus brichardi. Classification (NCBI taxonomy): domain Eukaryota; kingdom Metazoa; phylum Chordata; class Actinopteri; order Cichliformes; family Cichlidae; genus Neolamprologus; species Neolamprologus brichardi. Next base: position 23,092,018 of record NC_142112.1, on the reverse strand, counting down.
AAACTCCCATTTCCTGTCATACTCAAAGTCCTTGAAGTTGATGTAGATGTAATCATTATCACTGGGTCCAGTCATCTGGATCATCTGAAGCTGAGGCTGATATTGAGGTTTCTGCTGGAAACACAAAAGGTTTGGTGTCATGTCTTTGTGTGTGTTTGCATTTATATGTATGCTGATACACCTTATTTATATTTACCTTCTTTTTGACAAAATACGTGAGCACCATGATGGCGAGTGTCAAAGCCAGAGCCAGAACCACACATACTGTCAGCAGGAAGGAGTTCTCCTCAGGTGGCTTACCTAAAAAACAAAACAAAACAATGTGAGCATGACAACTTTTAGATTTTTTTTCATCAAATATTTTCAGTAAATATATTCATTAGACTTGTTATTACCAATAGAGGGCTGAGGTGGGATGATCATGTAATGGGTTTTGCACCAGGAGCCAACTGAGTTTGTCAGACAAAACCTGAATAGGTCTCCTTTTAACACGTCTTTGCTCACTGAGCTCTTGATCGTCTTGTTGCAGGAAACATCAGAGTCTGCGTTAAATGCATCTGGGACCTCATCCCAGGATGAGTCCGTTTCACAGCTGCAGTGAAACAAAGTAAAAGGAGTTTAAATAATCAGAGCTAAAATGCTCTCTGAGCTGAACGGCTGTGCAGGTGATCATACCTGTCATTGAACTTAGAGCAAGACATCCAGGTATAGTTTGCTGGCACCAGACTGACAGTCTCAAGGTTGAGGGTACCATCATCCTTATTAAACAAGAAGTTGAACTTTGGTTCATCTGGAATAAAATCAGATGATGTCAAACAATCTCATATTTTAAATATAAATTATAATTAAATTTAAGTAATAATATAACTGTAACAAAGGCTACATTAACCCACCTACAACACACACTGATATGGTCTTTGTTTCATTTTGTCCTCCAGCCTCCAGGTGTAACTTATAATCTCCTGATATGAGTCGATCACAAAGCTTCACAGTCCTGAGAAACAGTTCATTACAGTCCTCATATCACATGACTACACCTGACAGCAGCAGTTCTCTGTTGCTGCTCATGAAAAACATGAATGAATGGATAATTTTACACTTCTACATGGTGACAGTTTGCTTCATTGAAGTACCTGTGCTGTGTTACCCATGTCTGCCTGACACATTTAGTCCTGTTTTTGTCAGGAGTCTCCCAGGAACAGTGCTGGAGAACAGGATGGTAGGAAACAGTGGCCTGCAAGCAGGTGCTGGATGCCTCCTGAGCTGATATGATCTTGGTCTCACCCAGCTGTGCAGAGAGGAAACCTTCATCTGAGGAAACACAAGAATAAACCAGATTTATTCAGTGGGAACAGTTTCAAATAATGATGACATGAAATGAAGTCTACTGACCTGAGACATGAACATGAACAGACTTTGAGTTTTTATCTGTACTCGTGCAGGTGTATGTGCCGTTGTGCTCCTCTCTCACTGATCTGATGGACAGGTAGGCCATCCGAACAGCGAAATGTGAGTCATTTTTAATGCACATCTGGAAGAAAAAACCCATAATAATGATTATTTGCAGGATGATTATCAGTGAAGTACTTTGTGTCTCAGACTGAGGAATATTAAAGAGGTCGGTCAGTTTTCAGACAAACATAACAAGAAAGTTTAAGGAAACTCTCCCTGATTACAGGACATTACTGTACCTCCTCCTCCTTCTCTGGTTTACATGAAAATGTCCTGTCATGGAGCTGTTTTCCTCCTTTCTCCCACACAGGTGATCTCAGACCGTATCCTGTAACTCTGCAGCGAAGCAGCAGAGACTGACCTTTGCTCAGGGTGACAGTAGATACCTCATCTTCGTTCATTACACTTCTCTGTAAGTCTGAAACACACATCAGGGCCTCAAATCAAAAATATTTTTTTTCAGGCAGAATTTGTCATTTGCTTCTCTGAGATTAGTTGGTGAATGTCTGGGTAAACATTGTTTTTTCAAGTATTTGAACCAAATTTTACTCAAATTAACTCCTGTAATAATTTATGGATACATTCATTATAGATGTATTAAATTTTTTATTAGTTAATTTAAATCCAGTTACCGTAGTCATACAGTTGGGAGCACTCTTGTCCTTCAGCATTGGTTGCACAGCACATCATTCCTCTATCATAATATTCACTGCTTGATATTGTGCTCTCTGTCTTTCTGTCGCTTCCCTTTAAACTCTGTTCATGATTGTTACTGTTCAAACAGAGAAAAAAATGTTAGTGCTGTAAAATTATATTTTCAGAGCGCTGTGTCTTTGACATACATTATTATCAAAGCTTGTCTAATACCCATCTATCCCAACCACCCACCAAAATAAAGCATCTCTCCAAATGATTCAGTCTAAAATCAGACATTAAGAAGTGCTGCTATTCTAAAGTTTGCATACAAATGTAAAGGACAACATCTTACCCAGACCATTTGATTGTGGGTTTGGGGAAACCCTCAGAGACACACTTAAAAAGTGGGGAAGTATCTGGCACGTCAACACCATCGAACATCAGCTGTGGTTTTGTTGGACGTTCTAAACAACATCAAAGAAAATTTAAATTCATTGTATTATCACTAATTTATGGTCAAACAGGTTGTTTGAGTATTATAGAAGAAAGAAGATGAGAAGCTGTTACTCACTCATTACTACATGAAGAATCACAGTCGTGGGAATGGTGGCATTGTTGGATTCACAGGTCAGAGTGTACTCCCCTGAATCTGTCTCAGAAAACTGTGATGTGACCATGGACTGACTCCCATTTCTGCTGAGGTTAAAGGAAACGTCTCCGTTTACATACATAAAAAGATAAAGCACCCAAACAGAAACACAGACGGTCACTTACACTGTTATTAATCGGTCTTCTCCTCTGATCCAGTGGCAGACAGGATATCCAGAGAGGATCTCCGGGGAGATGATGAGTTTCATACCCACAGCCAACACTTTGGTGATGGGACCAGATCGATTCTGATAATCAGCTGGTAGCAAACATTCTGCCTGAAAAAGAAGACCCACCATTTAATCCTCCTTTATTAAGTAGCAATAAAATAATCACTGATGGCAAGATGTTAAAAAAATGCTTTACAAAAACACATAAAAAGGTTGATTTAGCAATTAATTGTCTGAAGTTGTAATAAAAGCTGAGAGATTGTTAATCACCAATCCAAGCATGAACATTGTTTATTTTTACATATTAAGACAAAATAAAAACACATAAATTATTAGACTATATAGTTATTTAAGAAAAATAAAGCAAAAATGGAGAAGCATTGCATAAAAACCAAAGTAACTATTTATTACTTCCACAGGATTTAAGAGGTTTAAGTAGCAGCCAAGTGCTGATGTTTAGTAATCACGAGCACCTGTAATAAAACAAATGTTTCAGTGGTTTTCTGGTCTGGAGCATTGGGTCGTGAAAGTGTAACAACATCAACAATCATCTCAGAGAAGGAATTGTTGCTCCCATTCAATCTGGGAAGGGTTACAAGGCCATTTGAAATCCATCACTCTACAGTGAGAAAGACTATTTACAAGTGGAAAACAGTCAACACAGTTGCCAATCTTGCCAGGAGTGACATCCCAGCAAATTCACCCCAAATTCAGACAGTGCAAACCTCAGAATCAGCAAGAAGCTTGTGAGCTACATGTCAGTCTCTACTGGCTTCAGTTAACATTTTAATTATTAAAGTTCACGACAGTACAATTAGAAAAAGACTGAACAAACACAGCTTGTTTGGAAGGGTTGTCAGAAGAAACCCTTGTCTCTCTAAAAAAGAACATGGCAGCACAGCTTAGCTTTGCAAAGTTGAACAAATCTGAACATCTGAACCAAGACTTCTGGAACAATGTCCACTGGGCAGTTGAGACCAAAGTGGAGACGTTTGGCCGTCATGCACAGCACCACATATGATGAAAAACTAAACACACCATATCAGCACCAACACCTCATACCAACTGTGAAGCATGGTGGTGTAGGGGTGATAATTTGGGCTATAAAATGACTGATGACCTCACACAGAAAACTATTATTAAAGCTATTGCTGTTTAATCTTGGGGGTCTACTTATATTTTTAAACACAGCTTCGGCATTTTGACTCAGTATTTGTTAAACAAATAATGTCACTGCTAAGGGTCAGATGATTATTTTAATTTGTCCTGTCATGTAAAACCTTAGAAACAAAAGCGGGTATACTTCATTTTTCACACAACTACATGTGTGGAAATATTAAACTATGAACTGGTTAAAAAATGTACATTACGTTTATACTGGAATAAAATTTGGACTCAGAGTTTTTACTGAAATGAGACAAAGTGACAGATTTCAAGAAATGAAACAAGAGTACCATTTCCCCCTGTGACGTTTTAGATCATCTTGTTGCTCTGTATTTTTGTGTTTCTGCATACTCATAAAACACTGACACTGTCATTAGTGAAAATAAAATACAGCTACACAAAGTGTGAAGAATATTTTCTTTTGTTTATAAAAAAAGGGTGCATTAGTGCAATTACTTCATATTGGAGTTCTAATGGTTTGTGCATATATTATTTACAGTTACTATGTGTCAGTTCAGCAATTGTGCAGCAGCTACTAAATTGTGCTGTTTCCCCCCATTATTTTCCAGTTAAAGCAGCTCTTACTTCATCACTGGGCACACATGGTGGGGTCTTCCCATCATCAGACAGTGCCCCAACAGCACACAGCAGCAGAACAGCTGGAGATACAGAAAATTCAGTTCAAACAAATGCACATTTCCCGAATTATTAGAAATTTACTGGAAAATAACAAGTGAAACAGGAATTGATTATTTAATTTTAAAGAAAATACAGCATAAGCAAATAAGCAAATTTGAAAAAAAGCGCAAAGCAACACAGTCATGAGAACAAATGAACTGATGTGTTAAGTGTTTCCTGTGAATTTATTAATGGCACAGTAGAGTTTTTTTTATTATATTAAACTAGAAATGTTAAACACTTCTAAACTATAAAAATCACACAAAGTGTAATTTGCGTGTTTTTTATAGGGACACACACCTATTATTTCTGATATTTATTTTCTTCCTGAGATCATCATCACCGTCACCTTATATGAACTACAAATGTCAGCCTTAACACTTGTCAGTCGCTGCTGAGCCTTGAAGTTCCTCAAACTGAAAATTTAAATATTGATGTCAACCCAATATTTTATATCTGAATATTTATTTATAACACGCCATTTTTAATTTTTGAACCTTAACTGTTAAATGATAAACGTGAAGCTAAAAGTTGCACTACTTCAGTGGCAATAATTCAGGTCACAAAACAGGGATTTGAAAGAGTCTTACTCACCCGCAATCATATTTTGGTGCCTTGGCATTGATGCGTATTTTCTGGCTGGTTTACATGCTCACTCTGTGGCTAGACTGCCGTACAAGACGTCCGTATGTGCCTTATAAATAGAGGAAGTATAAGACCATTGGATGACGCTGAGAGCCTAAAATATACACGCAAGAAACTACTGTTTTCTCGTTATTGTTGGGGATTTAAAAAATGGAAGTACAATCATTTTTTTCTGCGTGTTTTTATTAGGAAAAAACTGAAGAGGCTGGTTTCTACGTTATCAACATGACAGAGAGGGAGAAGAGAGATATTGTATGCATGCTGGGAAATATTTGTACCATAATCCAGTAAGACCAAAAATAAGAAGTAATTTATTTTTTCTTTCTCTTTTTTTAAAATTTATTTTAAAATGTTCTACAATGTTTCCATCATTTTCTTAATTCTGAATGATAACCGCGCTAAAAAAAAAAGGAAAAAAAGAAAAAAAAAGAAAATTTCCCCCTATATCTTTGTCAACATCAGATACCTCAAATTTAGTTTGCATCCAGCAGATACAATTTGTTTTACCCACAATGCACAGCTATGCTAGCGGCTCTGTAGCACAGCACAGAGGCTGCGAGCGGAAAAAACAACAACAACAGGCTACTTTGCGAAGGCAGCTGCATGGATAGCGACAACAACAAAAGCAACAACGACGACCAGGATTTCACATGCAGTCATATTTCCTCAAACCAAAATGCTCCTTAGCCTTAGAATGTGAGTACTCTGGGATCTTAAGTGTTTTCCACCACCCGAAGTGACATTAACCCGCTCCTTTAAGTGAAAACTGGTTGAAAGCTAGCGGGCTAGCACGCTAGCTTCCTGCATCTCTCTATGTTTGAGCGTCTTCCGGCAGCAGTGGCGGCAGCAGCAGTGCCATGAACAGTGGACTCCCACCTTCAGCTGCTCCGCTCGGGGGTGCCGGGATACCCAATGTCAAGGTGAAGTTTTGTCGATACTACGCAAAAGACAAAACCTGCTTTTATGGAGATGAGTGTCAGTTCTTGCATGAGGATCCGTCCTTGGCGAGTTTGCCGCTGCACGGCGGCGGCGGCAGCCCTGTCCCGTTGTCCATGGCCGGGGGTGGTGGGACGCCAGCGGGGTATTCCCTTGGCGGCTCCGCGGCGGGCTGCCCGGGCGGTGGGGGCACCGGCGTGCCCAAGAAGAGTGAAACATTGGGGCCTGCGAGTACGTCTCTGGAGGGGCAGCTGTTAACCAGTGAGTACAAATGACTGTAAACCAAGGCCTCGTGCAGGGTGACTGACTGTGACTTTACTTTCGGGCCTCATGGAGCTTTGTTAAAATTTAGCCCGAGGATTCACTGAGGCCTCTCAGCGCCAAAACAACGTGGTTTACTTTTACTTGCCAGACATTAGCAAAACAGCCCAGCGTGCAACTAGCATATATCGCGCTCTTTAGCTATCGTCTCACAAGTTTTGACTACACGTTGTGTTACCAGTATCTTAAAAACACAAAACATGAGCCATGCTGCTGTAGCCGAGGCCTGTTGTGTTGTGTGACAGCTGTGAGTGGGCAGAAATCCGCGTCCCACTAACGTTAGCTCCTGCAGCTAATAGCCAGCTAGCGTTAGCTAAACTATGTTTAAACTGACTACTTTAACTTATTCTACCTGTTTGGGTTTCTCCTCCAAAAAGGAGAAATGGGTGTTTTTATCAGCACTTTGCATTTTCTTCTTCACTTAACTTAAAGTAAAGTTTAGTGTTGTTCTCCAAGTTGAGTCTTTTCTAACACTAGCCTACCTACGCTAACGGTTTAGTAGGCATTGTTTTTGTGTGTTGTGTTTTTGTGTTTAAGTAGCATGCACTTTGCAGTCGTGCATTAAAAGCTGCCCTGGAAGTATTACTAAAAAAGTTTGCTGGTGGTAGCTATCACCTTGGGTCAAGCTTCAGCTGCGGCTCACTGTTTACATGCTTTCAAACTGTGATTGGCTGAAGACGCGCTCAGTTGTGCACACATTAGCATGAGTGCATTACCTTTTGAACTGTGTAAGAAATTATCTCTAACTGACATGGTCAGTCTGCAGTCCTAATCTGCAAAACTCTGCTTTTATTGTCATCTACAGTCCCAGGGATGGAAGGCGCAACCCTGAGCGATGCCAATCTTACCAACTCTTACTTCAGCAGCAGCTTTATTGGGGTCAATGGATTTGGAAGTCCAGCAGAGCCTAAATACTCAATGATGCAGGTACAAGAGGGACGCTGTAGGTCTGTCACAGTAAATGTACAGTTAAACGAATTGAAAATGAATATATGCGTGTTTTATTTTGCTATGTTAGGAATGCAATGCGTGTGAAATTCTGAGTTGATGGTATACCAGTTACATTTCTGTATTGAGTTTTTTGTTATTGCCCTTTCTTTTTTACAGGGAAGCATAAAAACAGCTTCACAATAAACCAAAGTCTTCAAGTTCTCCATCACTCCAACTTTGAACATTTAGCTACTGTGAAATCGATGTGACACAATAGGTTAACGTCAGCCACTGCCATCATTAAGTTTCATCTTTTGCTGTTGGGAGTCATCGAGGCATTTACTGGCGGGTATATCGCTACATCCCCAGTCGGTGGTTTTCACATGTACGTGACTGGCAACATGGTTATGTTAGGGTTGAACCTTATTTCATTTCTTTATTTCTGTTTTTTTCTGTGCCGTATGCAATAACTTTACTAGTAGACAATGCCCTCAGGTATGTTTTTGAAAGTTCAGATGCTGCTAACGATCTAAACTCGACTCTGCAGGTGGACTGCGTTGCTTTTTGGCCAGTGTTTAATGTCATTGAGCTGCCTCTCCAGTGAGTCTCTCATCTTGCTTTTAGACCAGCTCTGAATCCTTTGTCTTGGACTGTGGCTAGTGATGGTAGTCCTTGTTCAGCTCTCTGGGAGATCTGTTGTGAGCTTGAGGGCCACTCAAACCAGAACCTGGAGCCAGGTGAAGAGTTGGTTCATGTGCTCCTATTTCAAGCTGACAGAATGCTACAGAGCAAAACAAAGAGTGACGTAACCAGCCCAAAGCAGTGAAGTTGGACTATATCCAAAACCTTGGCCTCATGAAAGAGGCAGCTGAATTTGTAGCCAACTACTTTGGAACCAAAACATTTATAGGTTTAATAAAGCAACTGGCTACCAGCAGCTCCAACCTACCACCACAAAAAAAAAGTTTTAGGTCTTTGAAAGCATAATTGGAGACTAAGGCCCTGCAGTTAAATTATTTTATGGTACTTCGTTGTATTTTGATGAACATAATTGGACGGCGGGGTGCTTTTTGTAACACATCTCCTCTGGATGCTGCTCTCCTTAGCGAATGACTACCAGCAGCAGCTCTCCCAGTCTTCTCAACGATGGTGCCAAGAACTTCAGCCACAGCACTCATGGTAAGCTGTATTGAGATATTTTTGGGGCACTAGCTGACACTCATCCACTGAAGTTTGGAAGAGGCCCTTAACACTTTGTGCTTTGCAGATCCAGTGAACTCCCCGACGTCCTCACTGTTCAGTGATTTTGGTGCTCTTAGCATTTCCCAAAGGAGAAAGGTGAGCGTACAAACATCGGGTCATAGCATTAAAGTTCTTTAAGGGTTCAGGATTACATTTTTATATAAGGAAGTACTTGAAGCCTGACAAAGATGACTTAATTTGCCTCCAACAAGACTGATAGACGACTTTTAATTTTTCCATTGTTTTCATTTGTGTTGGCAGGCTCCTAACCCGGCAGCGAGTGAATTCATCCCTAAGGGAGCTCCACGTATGGCCAATATGGCTCAGTCCACTGTCCAGGCCTTCCCCTCACCTCTCTTTGCACATCCTGGTCTCAGCAGCTCCACAGCTGCTGCCCTGGCTCCAGGTGTGGGTTTTTTGAGAACTACCCTCTACCCAAACACTTTCTGTTGGGCTCAATTTTGTTTTTCATCTTTAGAAATTGTAATACTTGAGTTCGTGAGGGATTTCCCTCATATATTACTGTGAAATTAAATCTTTTCTTAAGAAACATTTCTCACGTTCTGTCTCCTTTTTCAGGAATGTCGTTGTCTGCGGGATCTTCTCCTCTTCACTCCCCTAAAATTACACCACACACCTCACCTGCTCCCCGTCGACGCAGTCACACCCCAAACCCTGCCAATTACATGGTGCCCACCACCGCGTCTGACCAGGGTGCACACATTATCCAGAAAGAGACTGTAGGGGGGACGACCTACTTTTACACGGACAACACCCCGGCACCAATGGCTGGGATGGTACGGATACACTCTGCAGATGCATTCAGTCACTTTAAACACAACAAAATGAATATCACTTAAATCAGTCTGCATTTTTAAGTTTTGATATAAATGTGAGTCTTATTTAATAGGCTGCATTGAGATGTAACTTCATGGCCTAATAGGGACTGTAATTTGTTTTTTTTTTGTTTTTTTGTTTTTTATGACATCACAAGAGTTTCATTCTCTCGCATTCATTTACATAGCTGCCCAAAAACAATATTTGTATGATCAGACTGGTTTCCATTTCTCAATAAATAGGAAGCTGTATTTTCTCTTTTCTGGTTATTGCAGGTGTTTCCTACCTACCATATCTATCCCCCCACGGCGCCACATGTGGCTTACATGCAGCCGAAAGCCAATGCCCCGTCCTTCTTCATGGCTGATGAGCTTCGACAGGTATTGTCCTTGTTGACCAAACATTCCCCTTCTCTTCTCTGGAGCTTTATAACTGATGTCTTGTCCACTTGTTTCTTCTTCAGGAGTTGATAAACAGACATCTAATAACCATGGCCCAAATTGACCACTCAGAAAATCCAGGTAGAGCATCTACATTGTTGACATAAGGGATGCTTGTGACAACTGACCTTAAACATGCGCTTATAAAACTAAATGGCTGTTTCAGTTTCTATTTTCTATATTTACATGTAAACAAACTAGCACTAGTGCTCATTGCAAGTCTGATGTAGAGTTATTCTGTCCTGTTAGTGTGCAATATGTTGGTTGTGGGCTCTGTGGGTATGTGTTTAGTGTGTGTCAGTAGCTAAGATTGCAACTACCACAAACACAGCACGTCAGCAGTGCTGTGGAGCAACAGACAGCTTTTCAGTGTCTCCTTTAAGGCACTAATCAAAAAGTGACTATATCGCCCATTGTCAATTATTGGACTAAGGATTGTCGGTTGGAAAATTTTTACATATCGCTCAACCCTAGTTGCCACTTACATTTTAAATCTTTACTTTTTGTGCAGTATGTGGTGTTTTTTCCCTCTCTAAAAATGCCTGTTTCTGGTAGATGTACCATCTGAGGTGGACAGCTATCACAGCCTGTTTCCCCTCGAGCCCCTTCCCCCACCAAACCGCATGCAGAAGACCAGCAACTTCAGCTACATCACCTCGTGCTACAAGGCAGTGAATAGCAAAGATGACTTACCGTACTGCCTGAGGAGGATACATGGTAAGAAATGTGATCATCATATGCATTTTTCTCAGATGCCACACACCATGTCAGATAATCCTAAGAGTTGATTCACCCTCCCGATAGCCCAGTTTAATAAGCGAAAGAAGCTGTTCCAGCATTTCTAATATTGTAATGTTGTATTGTAATGCCTGAGCCTGGTACTGCCAGAGGTTTCTTCCTGTTAAAAGGGAATTTTCCTTCCCACTGTTGCCAAAGTGCTTGCTCATTGGGGGTCATATGTTTGTTGGTTTTTTTTCTCTGTATTATTGTGGGGTCTACTTTACATTATAAAGTGCCTTGAGGTAACTGTTGTTGTGATTTGGCGCTATATAAATAAAGTTGAGTTGAATTTAATTAAATGCTTTCATGGGTGCACTGCAGCTCTAAACGTTCAATACATTACTTGGGGGGAGCTGTGACTCAGTCTGACAGAACAGATTTTTATCTCGTAAGCTCTGTAATGCAACGTTTACTTAATGTCCAGTTGAGTTCATGTTAGAATAGAACATTCAATACCTGGGTGAATCCAGCAAGCAGGTGTAGTTCCACCTTCATGCTCTTTCAAGGATCTGCTCCTCCCCAAATGAGTATTTCTGTAACAACAGCATACAACAAGCTTTCTGATCTTGTCTACTACATTTGGTAAATGTCCAGACCAGAGAGGTATACCCCACGGAAGCTTCATTTCAGCTCTGTGTGTGTGTGTGTGAGTGTGACTGTGTGTGAGTGAGCAAGCTGGTTTGACAAAACCGAAAATCCCAGTCGCACAGTGGTTATCAGCTGTCTCTGTTAAGACGGCTTTCTTTGTCAGGTTCTGTTTTCTTGACATAAAAGGGAATTTTCACATATCATCTGACGCTTCTTCACAAAATAATCCCTATGAGTACCCCCTACTCCAATAAGAAGCATGTAAGATGAATATGATGATGATAGAGACCATATCAGCATTAACAGTAGAAATCAGCACTGCTGGAAATAAGATAAGAGATGAATGCTATAGAAAATAATGTTAATATTGGGATTTAACTCACAGAGCAATAATTAATAAATGAATTTAATCAAATTATTTTAATGCCAAGGACGTTCTGAAACTTTAAACTCCATAGATTTAAACATTAAAAGTTACCTTCCCACAGCCTAATAAAGAAGTTGTGGAAATTGCTTTCGTTTTATAGCAGATAAAACTGAATATTAATTTTATTGATTTGCATCGTGTGTGTGTGTGTGTGTGTGTGTGTGTGTGTGTGTGTGTGTGTGTGTGTGTGTGTTTTATGATCTGCAATCCCAATCTAACATAAAATGAATGTCTTATAAATAATTCATATTTTTAATATGCAAAGGTTTCCGCCTCGTTAACACAAAGTGCATGATGCTGGTGGACATGTGGAAGAAGGTTCAGCACTCAAACACTGTAACACTGAGAGAGGTCTTCACCACCAAGGCCTTTGGAGACCACTGTGAGTGTAATCGGCTAAACATGACTTGTCGATTTAATGCTTGCCTGTATTTGAACAGAAATTTTATATAGCTACATGATTTTAGACTTGCATTTTATCTGGTTACATAACTATATTTTATACTAAATTGGCTCAAATTTGCCATGTGGTAATTTCCTTGTTACTACAGCTTTAGATTTTAACTCTGAATGTGAATATCTGACACTAAAGCTATGTGACAAATAAATTGTTGTTGAGCATTAGCTGGAGTCGAAGTATCCAGTTAGCTAATAGATGCAATTTTTTTTAAATTCGTTTTACATGACAAAGAAAGCATTTTGGGGAGTTTTTTTTTCAGCCCTAATGTTTTCTCACGCTTTTATCTTCTTCCCCAGCTTTGGTGTTCTCGTATGATTTCCATGCAGGTGCAGAAACCATGTTCAGCAGACACTTTAATGACCCAGCAGCAGACTCGTACTTCACCAAAAGGAAATGGGGTATGCTGACTGTCCCTCCCTTCCTCGTCCTTTGCTACGAATAGGCCTAGCATCACCTCACACGCCTTTCTGCACTCCCTCCCCTTCACACATTTCGACTCTGTTTACTTGTTTGATAATGAGGTCATCGGCCCAAGTCTATTTGAGTGCATGCTTTCATGATTGCATTGCATACAGTTGTGCACGTATGTAGGTAGATGGGTTAGATTGTGCAAACAAATAATACATGTTTTTAAGAAATTCAAAGTGTCTAAAAATATGTTTTGGAGAGGGTTTTTTTTTTGTGTTTTTTGAAGTCTTGTTTGGTAGCCTAAGCTGACGGTTGGCAAGCATGGGTCTTTGTGATAGACACACGGGGACTTGGAGGAAACTGTGGCTGAAACTGATCCTAAGGCAGGTGCTGTTAAATAGTCTGTATACAGGAATGACAGACAGAGGAAGCAGAGGCATTCAGACCTTGGTCTTTGTGTCATCCATTCCAAACACTGATAAGAAACCACAACAAATGAGATGTATATACAAGCACGTGTGTGCATATAGCGTCTCTCAGATGCCTTTGCACACGGGTACATGATGATTATACACCTAAATACCAGATAACGTAATCTGAAGCCATTTCATTCTGGGATGGTCTTTAGTGAAACAAACAGGTTCCTTATTCTCACATGTTGCATTGTGGTTTGATTGTGTTGTACACACCCTAACACTACTGCCTGACTTACATTACCCAATGCGAGTGGTTCACGTTGGTTGTAAAACTTGCAGGGGGATTACGAGAAAGAAGTGAGTACTGCCCCAATAATAAACACGATTTCTAGAAACGGTAAGCGGCCTTGCCTTATGAGATCAAACTGTGAGTATTTTGATGAGTAAGAATAAGAATTTCATTAGCGGTTCTCAGTGATGTAGTGAACTCGTCAGTTTTAGGTGAAGTAGGCTTCCACAGTTAATAAGATTTTAATCTCGGTCACAACTTTGGCTTCCCACAATTAAATGACCATAATTGACTGATATTAAAATTGCGTGCTACATGAATAGAACGCAAAGTAAGAGCAGATCCAAGTGCTCCTTAATCGTCTCCCATGACCCTAACAGCATGTGCTAGTCACAGCTGTTCCCTGCATCCGGTTGCTTGAAGTTTCCAGGATGCAGTCTGGCCCAGGAAAACTTTGTTAAAAGATCAATATAAGATGTAACAGGCCGTTTAAAAACAAAAATCAAATGTCAGGACTGGAAATACTTTGGCTTCAGTGCAAGTGATTTTTAAACAAGAATAAATCCTATGCAAAGCGTACTGAGTTGTGTGCACCACAAAGCAACACAGCTAACTTACTCGTCTGTCTGAAAATAAACTGCTGACTAAATGCATGAAGGCCAAAAAGAAGCCTGTACAGCACATCAGGGTCTCCATCAGCTCACAAAACCACACTGAAATCTCCAATGCCAGTAACATTTGATGTGTGTCCACCAAACACGTACATAACGAAGGCTTCAGAAAAGTTGTGGATGACTTTATCCTCTTGCACAATTTTTCCAAATTCGTAAAACCTGCGCACAATGCAAAACCTCACAGTGATCTCGCAGCTGTTGAGTGCTTTGCAACTAGTTTAATGTGCATCTGTTGGACAGCTGCAAGGAATGGAATGAATTCCTTCATATTTTGTTTTTAGAAAATGCAATTAAGTCACTTCTTAACTGCAAACAAAGCTGCAATTAACAGGAATGCAGCATAGTGTAAAAGTGATTTAATTTTGTGTTTTGGTACCGTTCTTTTAATCTATATTTGCCTTCTAAGAGACACTGAATTTAGATGCATGAGAAAGAATTGAATTTGAATTTTGCTGGAGATTTACACATTAGCAGGAATGTCGCACAGCATGGATGCAAAAGCAGTGTAATCTCAGTATGGGTCAGAATAATACTCGTATATTGTATAGTGTTATATTTCTTTAACTGTATGTCTGGATTTTTTGTTTTAAAGATACAGTAAACAATATGTCATTGAGCTTCTTGATTTTTATCAGGAATTTTTAGTTGTTTTCTGAGTCTGCACTGTTGCTGAGAAAACTATCAGCTTGTTAATCCTCAGACTGAAGTTCATGCATTTTTACTCATGTCAGACCTCTAAGAAACAGCTTGTCACGAAGATAAGGTTACTGAGGAAGTAGTCTGAGGTTTAGTTCATAAGTAATGTAAAACCTCACACCACTTTTGTGCAATAAAACTTTTTTCTCATGTGCAGGACAACATGAACCCCCTCCACCACGGCAGCACGCGGGTCTGCTCCCAGAATCCCTCATCTGGGCATACATCGTCCAGCTCAGCTCAGCCCTGCGCACCATCCACACGGCGGGCCTGGCTTGCCGTGTGATGGACCCCAGCAAAATTCTCATCACTGGCAAGACCAGGTATACACGCTATTCAAGTATCTAAGCACATATTTCATTGTTCAGTATGGATATAAGAATCATAGCCTGTCTCTTATAACCATAAATGTCCATGTATGAAAGAACATGAATTTATTGTTTAAGCTCAGAGATAAAACTATGACTTAAGTGTAAAAAAAAAAAAAATCTATTAAAAGCAAAAGAATATTTTCATTCAGCGCTTACGTTTTTCACAGCAATGCTACTGTGCACGCACAACAAACGTGTACGTTACCTAATGCCTAATGCGTGAATCTTTGTAGGTTACGGGTGAACTGTGTTGGGGTGTTTGATGTCTTAACATTTGACAACAGTCAGACCAATCATCTTGCCCTGATGCCACAGTACCAGGTACTTTATCAGCTTCATGTGAAATTATTTTATTTTAGTACTGTCGTTCTGTCTTACTTCAAAAGCTGAGGAAGTGCGGTTAAAGTTTATTTTTGTGTTGTTTTTGTAGCAAGCAGATCTCGTGTCACTGGGCAAGGTTGTGCTGGCTTTGGCATGCAACTCCCTGGCTGGCATACAAAGGGAGAACCTGCAGAAGGCCATGGAGCTGGTGTCTATCAACTACTCTTCAGACCTCAAGAACCTCATTCTGTAAGGGGGTGTTGGTGTGATGTTACCCAGTTTTGGGGGGGGACTAAAATGCCTGCACTAAATACCTGTTTTGGGTTATCACTGGTATCTGTAGCTTGGAGGAATCTTCAGTTTACATCCCTGTTTTTTGGTGCTAGAGTGGCTAAGGTGATGGTCTGGTGCTTGTTATTACGATGACTAAATGGCAACCGGACCTAAATTAATAATATGAAAAGTAAACAAGTCAGTTAACATTGTCCACCTGATTTATCTGTATTAGTCTAGCTCAGTGTGAGAGTCCAAAGGCTGCTACATACTGCTGTTATTTCCTTTGTATGTTCCTTATTTTACTGCCTGTTACACATGTCGCGTGTCAGTGTAGCTGACAAACTCGTGTGATGTGAAACAATATTAATGGACGTGGTGGTAAACGCATTGGTTTTACCATAAGCGCAATAAAGGCTTCTGTACATGTATTGCAACAAACACAACCACATTGAGACTGACCAAAAAAGTGTTGTCAACTCATTCTGACCACAATCCGTGGTTTAACTTAAACTATTTCAAAAACACAAATAAAAGCTGTCCGTGGGGCAAGAATGGAGTACTTACTGTTAGCTTCCTCTATGTTATGTTAGCTCTACCACGAGCAATCAATGCACTTCTGCTGACAGGTATTGTAGCGATACCTGTCAGCAACGTTGGAGTCGTGTCAAACTTCTGTAGGATTAATTGTAATCAGAAGTGATTAGAACATTACAAAAAAAATATCTTGACCTAGGATTCAAATAGTCAGATTTTATGCATTTTCAAGCATTTCTCAGTGTCTGTGTTAGTCCTATGCAGTATTTCTGTTATCTGAAAGACGTTTATCTTTATAAACGTCTTTTTATAAGGCGAGGTCTTCAGCACCTAAACATGCAATCATGCGATTTGTGTATTGAATAAGTAAGAAGAGCTGAGAAAAATATCTGCAGGGACTTTCAGTCAATGTGACCTTTTTGTGGTGGTGTGAAGCTAAACACCCTTTGAAGTTTAACGGCCATTGACTTATCAGATCTGCGTCCTGTAAATGAAGTGAGAGTTGACCTCTTAATAGAACTGATGCTTTTATACTTCAGTAAATTGTGACATGCAATATACTCAGGCTACTGCAGCTACTGTAGCATAATAACATGTCAGCTGAGTTTTCACTTAATTTTGTCTGCGTATAGATGAAATTAACCAAAACTTAGCATATAAGAGAAAGCTGGAATCTCATTGGTTAGTAGCGTTTGATCTTCTAATTGAAGCACTCACACTTGGTGCTGTTTAAGGTTTTAGCAGTGTTTTATACCTTTTTTGTGCACGGCTTGCACCTTATACTTAATAGTGAAGAAGAAAATGGCAGTGTGTAAAGAGACCGCCTTCTTGTGAGTGCAGCGGCACCTGACCTGAACTCACGCGAAGGTAAATTGTTGCTGTGTTTTGCAGGTATCTGCTGACCGAACAGTCTCGCCTGCGCAGCGTCAATGACATCATGCCGATGATTGGAGCCAGATTCTACACACAACTGGATGCATCGCAGATGAGGAATGACGTCATTGAGGAAGATCTGGCCAAGGTATGATGAAGGTTATGTTGAATACACAGAGAAGGTCTGAACAGAAAACGTGTCTGTAACATGATTCAGCCATATTGTTTACTCCATGTGCGGTGGATAAAAGGGGGTATTGCCTTGGTTAGCAAATAGGGAAGTTGTGGGTGTGTGTGTGTGTGGGTGTGTGTGTGTGTGTGTGTGTGTGTGTGTGTGTGTGCGCACAGGATGTTGTACAGTATATTGTGGACTTGTTGGAGCATCAATGTGTGAAACGCCCAACCCGACCCCATCTCAGTCTTTTTCTTTCGGCCAGGCCCCAGCTTCCTCTTCCGGCCTTGTCTCTGTGCTGACACGCCAAGTGAAGTAGCTTGTGGGGTTTTGTTTTTTTTTGTTTGTTTGTGTTTTTTAAACCTCCTAGCTGCAGACCCTATTTACTATCTATTCTGAGTAGGTGTTATCAAAACAGAGTTCTTTAAATTTGAGTGATGTCAGTAATGTTTCATGAGAACACAAATGGTTCTCAGTAGTATAAGTTTTTTAGTCCAAACTCAGCTAATGACAGTATGTAGATTTCCTGCCTATCACGTCAAACGCTGCTGAATGCATGCCTGCGCGTATAAAAATAACAGTAGCCCCCTGCGTTTTCCTGGTCACTCTTATATTGTTGAAGAAAAGCTTTATTTGAAAGTTAAAAGTTTCATGTAAACCATTTTGAGTTTGTGGTTGCAT